>NC_050513.1:10076622-10099815 GCF_002922805.2 Oryzias melastigma | reverse complement strand
TGTTCGCAGCATGTTAATGTACATGTGTGCCAAATTTGGTGCTTGTATCATAAAATGCACAATAGGTTTGCTATGCTGCCCCACTATTGGTAACATATACTTCCCTACACATATGTTAACTGTTGCTTAGCTATTGCTCCAGGATTGATGTTCATTGAACTACCGTAACTCTTCCACGATTTACACAATTTATGTAATTCCAATGGATTCTAAAGTGAAGAAAAACAGCTTTGCGCTGATATGCAACAATTTACAATTGTGAAGCCTTTACGCAATCCATCTATTTTATTAAGGTTATGTACTATACTAAATATAACCTAAACTGTTTCTTATCAGTGCAAAAGAAGCTTTTCTTCACATCAGAATCCATTGGAATTACATGAATTGCATTAATGGTTAAGTAGTTCGAAGAGCGTGTGTTAAGGGATCTACCAGTCAATGCCATTGTAAAATTCGCCATACCAGAATAAAAAAGTATAAACCTGACACAGACCATCAGTGGAATCACAGCTGATGCTGGTGGTTGAACGATCTTACCTCCAGCGCCTTGATTGGATCTAAGCAAGCCGGCACTTCAAAGAGGGTTTAAAGAACTGCATCCCGGCATGTTTAGACACATCAGAATCTACTCTGTGCTAAATTTCCATCTGGATAAAACCGCCTGAACGCACTTATCTCTGCTCAAGTGTCTTTAGCAGCTGCACTCCAAAAGTACTCCAGTTACAAAAACAAGGAAATTATGAGATTTTCCAGCGATCAAACACTAGAGTGCTTTTGTGGCAACAATATGAACTCACTTAACAATGTTTCTCTAAATCAGAGCAACAGATTTATTTTTGTTGTTGTTGTGTTTCATGTTGATGATAAACCTACTGTGTCGTACCAGAACACACAAAAGAGGCCACTTTGTCAGACCGAAGCTGTTTGTGCAAACACACAGCATGTGTTCGGATAAGCAGAATCCCCCACGCGCGCACCATTTGCCGATGTCGTGTGTTTCCCTTTTCACTCCTCAGAAGCCAGACACTGAGATGCTGCGTAGAAGGCTTTGAGGTGACTTTTTTTCCCCTTTGAAGAACGTCAAGCAGGGACTCCCATGGGTGTCATGACAACCAGCTTTCTGGGGGATTGACAAATAGCTCCAGCGACATATTAAATGACAACAAAGCTGGCACACTACATTGCCTCGACCGGGAATATAGCTGTTATTTAGCAACTCGACTGGCTGCTTTGTTTCTCTGGAGGCTTTTGACGTAAGAAACCAGCCGCTCTGCAGGTTGATATTCAGGCTTTTAAGGCAGCCGAGTTCGCAGGTGCGGAAACTCTGTCCAGAGAGATCTCACAACACAAAGAAGAAAAGTCAGAAAGTCGATGAAAGGGAGGGAAATCAGCGGGAGAGGCGGAGGCGAGCGGTGTTTAAGACGTGGGCGACCTCGCTCCCTGAACCTGCGGTTGTGAACCAGCCGACCTGATAGATTCCAAACACTGCTGTGCTCTGCACTTTGAGCAACTCTTGAGCTGTTTAAGTGCACCGGAATAGGAGGCAGATCTGATTTTGTTCGACTCACCCCACTGCTTTTTTTGTGTGAAAATTGAAGAAACTTTGTGAAGAGAAAAGCTTTTTACTTTCCGGGATGGATCATTACATTTATACGCTGTCATTATGCAAATCGGATGTAGGGTTTAAAGCCTGGTGCTTATTGTATTCTGTCACTGTTCTTGAGTGTTAACCACTTCCTCACAAGGCCATTTTTAGCTCGTCTCTTGTTTGTAAAGACTACATTAGCCGACACGGCTCCCATAAATGCATAAGCCACAACACGACAGAAGCAGAAGCACAGCAATGAAAGCCACAACACGATGATAAAAACGGAAGCACGACGACAAAAGCCAAAGCATGACGACAAAAGCCAAAGCACGACAACAAAAGCCAAAGCACGACGACAAAAGCCAAAGCACGACAACAAAAGCCAAACCATGACGACAAAGGCCAAGCACAACGATAAAAGCCAACGCACAATGATAAAAGTAGAAGCACAACGACAAAACCTGAAGCACAATGACAAAAGCCGAAGCACGATAACAAAAGGTGAAGCACAATGACAAAAGCCGAAGCACGACGACAAAAACCGAAGAACAACAAGTAAAGCAGAAGCTCAATGAAAAAAAAACGGAAGCACAGCGACAAAAGCTGAAGCACAATAACAAAAGCTAAAGCACAGTGACAAAAGCCGAAGCACAACGACAAAAGCCGAAGCACGACGACAAAAGGTGAAGCACTACGATAAAAGCAGAAGCACAATGAAAAAAAGCCGAAGCACTGCATCAAAAGCCGAAGCACAATGACAAAAGCCGAAGCATGACGACAGAAGCTGAAGCACAACAACAAAAGCGGAAGCACAACGACAAAAGCCGAAGCACAACAACAAAAGCAGAAACACAACGACAAAAGCCAAAGAACAACAATAAAAGCAGAAGCACAATGAATAAAAGCCGAAGCATGATGACAAAAGGTGAAGCACAATAACAAAAGCAGAAGCACAACAACAAAAGGTGAAGAATAACAATAAAAGCAGAAGTACAATGAAAAAAAGCCGAAGCACAATGACAAAAGCAGAAGCACGGCGACAAAAGCTGAAGCACAACGACAACAGCCGAAGCACAATGACAAAAGCCGAAGCACAATGACAAAAGCCAAAGAATAACAATAAAAGCAGAAGCACAATGAAAAAAAGCAGAACCACAACGACAAAAGCGGAAGCACGACGACAATAGCCGAAGCATTATGACAAAAGCCACAATGGCAAAAGCGGAAGCACAAGGACGAAAGTCAAACCTTGACAACCAAAGCCACAACATTGTTTTATTGTGACTTTTGTCGTCATGTTGTGGCTTTTGTTGTTGTTTTTCGGCTTTTTTTGTTCTATTTATGCAGTTATGTGTGTGAGCTGTGTCAGCCACTGTAAACAAACTCCTAAAATCTAGTCTAAGCTTTTTGAATCATGTTGCTCAGATGGTCGTTTAAATTTACAATGTTAGTTCACTAGTGTTGTGTCAGTAATAACGTTGTTTGAAGTTACAACGTCAGTTTACCAGCTAGACTGTACACAAGGAGTACACATTTAATTCATGAACAGCACTTGTTGGCCTCTTTGAAGTCTGCAGGATTTTGGGGATGGAAAAAAAATCTGGAGGATACGACTGCGTTTCACCTACTTCACCTTAACTTACCTTTGCGTGTTTGCCAGGATCTTTCAGGATCTAAAAGCCTTCTGGGAACGATCTTTCAATAGCAAAAAATATAGTTGGGGTGGAACCTTAAGGCTGGGACATGATCAGATCATCCTGGATGACTGTTTCTGTTTGGTTTGGTGCCTTTATAGTTGTTGTATATACTACTTTAGATTTTCATCTCTGCAAACCAGGTAAAGTTCACAATCCAGCAGCTGTTTCTTTTGTCTTCAATGTGTTAAGGTTGTGTTTTGTCGAGATTTTTAGCTCAGTTTTTTCTTTCCTGCCACGTTTAACTTTCTTTATCAAATGCACTTGATGGTGAGTCATCTCCTGTAAAAGGGCTTTAAACAATAAATCTGGGAAGCTACTTGAAACACCACTGACTTCACTTCTCTCTGTTCTTGCTGGAAAACTATTTTTCTCAGTTTTCGTTTGACCCAACTAGCTGATTCTTTTTCAGGGGTCAAAGGGAACATGTGACTAAAGGCAGACGCCGTCTCTCCATGGAGATTTCTCCACTATGTATCATTAAACCGCTGCCAAGCGTTAACAGAAAGATTTGCCAGCGGTTGAGTCATCCAGCGTAAATCTTAGAAAGTTAGCGCACTTGACACGAGGTTTGCAGTTCTGCAGACGGGCCTGCGCTTGGGCCGTGTCTTCGTCTAATGGGCGCCTGTGTGAAGGTGGTGGATGTCACATAGCCCGCTCTGCTCTCAGACCTCCTTGCAGTTACCATGGTTGCACCATGGTGGATCTGACTGTCCCCTTTGTAGGCGTGTGTCAGTCCCAGATGGCCGGAGCCGATTTCATTAACAGAGCTTCTTTTAAGAGGATCCAGTATTTTTCCCCGAGAGATTATCTCTCGCAACATGGCCATCCACTAATATTCAGACAGATTTCATCAAACAATGTCTCTTATTAACTCGGTCTGTTGACATTCTGCTGTCACAGACTATCTTGCTCCTTCCAGTGTGGCAGCTGCTGTCAAAAAGCAGCATATGGAAGCTGGACGGCGCTTACTAATAGCTGCATTAGACACCGTGATGTGCTGCCGCTGCTGTCACAGGTGGACTCCCGGAAGAAAAACTGGCAGCAGGGATTTAATCTCCAATCTTTTTGCGGGATAACTGTGTTTTTATACCTGTGTTTACATGTTGTAACACAAAGAAGTCACACACAGTACTTCATTGATGGCTGTATGACACTAAGAGATACTGGGAGTTTTGTAAGAAATATATGATTTGTCACGATTTTGATAGATGATTATGAAGGAATAAATGAAGTAGGGTGGGCATACTAATTGGACTTGGCTCCGCCCACCTCAACAGCTGCTATAAAACCACAACTGGACACGAGTCGACAAAGTAAAGTAAATCTGAACAGGAAATCTGAGTTTAAGCTTTTGACACTGAAGTCTTAGCACCAGTGTTGACATTCTTTCGACTACTGCAAATCTTCAACCATTAACACAATTAAATCATACAAAACTTAACAAAAGTGAAGCACTTACGCAATCAAGCTACATTAACTGATTCTGTTGTGGAGAAAAGCGGCACCAGTTTTGGTGCAAACCGGATACGAAAAGCCGCTTATCTCCACTGATCGTGTAAAGCAGTGGTCCCCAACCACCGGGCCGCGGACCGGTACCGGGCCGCAGACCCATTGCCACTGGGCCGCGGAAGAATTTATGGACTTTTTTTTTTTTTTTGAGTCAGAAATCTTTTATTTTGAAAATCAACCGGATTTTTTTCGATTATATTGAGCGCTAAAAGCAGTCCAGCGGCGTGTCACACGACGAAAGCTGCATGTGGAACCTTTCTCCGCGAATGGATGGGATTAGTGCAGCAACAGAAGAACAGACAGAAAACAACTGCGGTCAAGTGAGCCGCGGTCAAGCCAGCCGCGCTACAAAAAAGTCATGCGCCCGTATTACACGGTTTACGGCAGAGCACGGAACTCAGTGGAAGGGCTTTCTCTTGGAGCATTAGAACGTGAGAGGTGCTTGGAGTAAAATGAAAAAGAGAAATGAAATTCTATAACAAAACTACGTATTCTATCAGTGGATATTTGTACTAATAATCTGTTATTTATTATGTCCTTTCTAAAAAGAAATGTTTAGAGTTTTCAATGATAAAGTTAAATAAAGTAATTTAAAAAATAAATGAATCCATAATTCCAGGCCTTGGACAGAAAATGCTTGTTCTACAGGTCACCATCTATTACCTCAAGGAGATTTTTGTACTTTCTCTGTATAGTTTTTGAAAAAATAGTACTTAAACTTTGCATTTTTGACGAGAAATAAGTCAAAATAGCCCTTTTTGAATTTGACTTAAACGATTTTGATCCATAATTCCAGGGCTTGGAAACTATATGTTTGTTGTACAGGTCACCCTCTATTACCTCACCAAGACTTGTGTACTTTTATTGTATAGTTTTTGAAAAAATAGTACTTAAACTTTGCATTTTTGACGAGAAATTAGTCAATATAGCCATTTGTGAATTTGAATACAAAGGTTTTGGTCCATAATTCCAGTGCTTGGACACTATATGCTTGTTGTACAGGTCACCCTCTATTACCTTACCTTACTGTACACGCCCCCCCCCCCGCCGGGCCGTGGAATAACTCCACACTGGCTGACCGGTCCACAGCCCCAAAAAGGTTGGGGACCACTGGTGTAAAGGATTAACAAGTTACGGCATGTCGTAGAGTGTGTTATTTCGGTGTCACCGGTGACATCTTTAATGTTGAAGGGTTAAATCAAATCATAACCTACATATCTACACAAGAAAAAAAATAAAGCATTATTATACAAAAGTTACTTTCTTACTTAACTTTTCACCATATGAGTCGATGGAAAATTGAGGAGCTGAAATATTTGGTACCTCTTAGTTATCAATAGATCTGGGAAAAGAAAATGGAGGCTGCGTATTAATAAATTGTAAACCAGAACATTTTGAAAATGTTTTCAGTACTTGCACAATAATATTTGAAGACTCTAATGTTACGTTGACACCAGACGCGTTGCATGTTCAAGAATGCAGTGAATGCAAGTACCTGAACAGATTTTAAGCATATGGTCCATCGCCACTCACTGGACCTTCTCGCTACGCAATGGACTGTCACTACATACTGGGACATCTTTACACCCTGGACCGTTGCTATACACTTGGACTTCACTACACAATGGACCGTCACCACACAGTAGGACATCTTTACACCCTGGACCGTTGCTATACACTTGGACTTCACTACACAAAGGACCGTCGTCACACAGTAGGACGTCTTTACACCCTGGACCATTGCTGTATACTGGACCGTCACTACACACTGTGCTGGCGCTACACAATGGACAGTTGCTATACACTTGACTGTCCCTACAAAATGGACTGTTGTTACACACAGGGTTGTTGCTATAAACTGGACCGTTGCCACACACTAGATTGTTGCTAGCCACTGTACTGTCACTACACAATGTACCATAACTACACAATGGACCGTCACTACACAGTAGGATGTCTTTACACCCTGGACCATTGCAATACGCTGGACTATTGCTATACACTTGCTATAAACTGAAATGTTGCTACACACTAGATCATCGCTACCCACTGTACTGTCACTACACAAGTTACCGTCGCTTCACCCGGGGACGTCTTTACTCACTGGATCATCGCTACACTGGACCATTGCTACACTGGACCATCGCTACACTGGACAATCGCTACACTGCACCATCGCTATACACTGGATTGTTGCTAGACACTGGACCATCACTATTCAGTGGACAGTCGTATACACTGGGAGATCACTACACACTGAACTATACCATGGACCGTCACTAAACAATGGGTTGTCGCTACACACTGGACTGTCGCTAGTGCATGTTTTCACAGATGAAAGAGGTTTGGTGAAAAATTTCAAAGCAGTGCAAATCTAGCTTATCTAGCTCAAGGGTTTTTCTTTCACACTTTTTAAGACTTGGTGTCTTATAATTCCAGCCAGACAAAAACCACATTTATAAATTTCTACTTTGTGATTGATTTTAAAACTGTTCGTACTTCCATGTTTTTGAAAAGGCCTTTTGTCATACGTCACTACCAAATCTGAGTCTCTGATTGATGAAAGTTCAACTGGTTAACTTTTAAAGTGAGTTCAGTGGCGTTTTATCTGAAAACTGACATAAAAACGTGTGTATTAAAGTGTGACCAAGAGAGTTTTAACCCACAAAAAGTGAATTTAGATAGACTTAGTATTATTGAAAGTGGCTGCTTGAATGCACTGATAGCAGTTTGTTGGAATCATTGAGTTTTGGCTGCAGTTAAGGAACTATGAGAACAGTTTTCTTCTTTGAGCTTTGTTCCCCCATCCTGATCAGGGGGTCATTTTGGGCAATACTTTCCTCAATTGAGCAGTTCCAACATACTGAGAATCCAACGTGCTCAAACGCAAAACCCCACTAGACCAAATAGAGGACAGCGATCACAAATGTATCCATTCAAAAGCAACTGTAATATTTCATTAAACCGCAATAACTAAATGTAGTCACATATTTGAAGGCAAAGCATGACCCCCAGCATCTGTTTTCACTCCTACAACAGAGCGACCCTTGTACCACCTTTCGTCATGAATGCACCTTGAATAAATTAGATTTAATCAAATGTAATTTTAATCTCAGGGTTGAATATAATGATATCCTGCAGTCTTTTATGGTTCAGTGAAGTGTCATCATTAGTAAAAGCCTGACACTTAATTCTGCTGCTAAAAATGAAAGTCTGGGTAACACTTAACAAGGCTTAATTATCTCATTCCCACACATTATGACCCCCGGCTTCACGCCACATCGTTCTTTCCGGGCTCTGGTGTCAAGATCCCCGAAACGAGAAAAAAAAAGTTGGTTAATAAATGTCTGAATGGTCCTTTTCAGCACCATTTTCCAGAATACCAGGCCTTACGGCAAAATGAACCACTTTCTCGATAAATGTAATTTTTTTTTTACAATAGTGTTCCAGACTTTAGAAGTGCATAAAAACTACATTGTAATTTTTTAAGGAAATACCTGTGATAATTACAGTAGTGAGGGCAAGAGTTATGAACTTTTTAATAAAGTTACATTTGTGGTTTATAGGTCATCGTTTGTCTTTTCCTGCAATTTCAGAAAAGTCGAGGTTTGCTGTCATGTCATCCAACATGGCAGAACATCCATTCGTCCATCCCCACACATTGGGGGCCCACATACAAAATGTCTAAAATAATTTTGGGATGACGCCATTACGAAATTGTCTCACAGCTGCGCAGTCAAAGGGCTTCTGCCGGCCGGGGATCTGACCGCCCTGATTGGGTGATGAGTAAATGTATCCGGATGGTGGCCTTTCGTATGTAGTGCCACTGTCCATTAGCCAGACAGTCAGTCCTGCCTGACTGCTGCCTGATTGCTGCTTGACTGCTGCCTGAGTGCCGCCTGACTGCCACCTGACTGCCACCTGACTGGTGCCTGAGTGCCGCCTGACTGCCGCCCGGCTGCCACCTGACTGCAGTCTGACCTCTGTCTGACTGCCGCCAGACTGCCGCCTGACTGCCGCCTGGCTGCCGCCTGACTGCCACCTGACTGTTGCCTGACTGCTGTCTGATTGCAACCGTCTACATTCATGCCTGCAACAACAATTTACAAAAAATTATGTGTCGATATGAAATCTTGAATGTTCTGCCAAAGTCTCCCCATCGCACAGTGGCAGTTATATTTGTGACCATAGCATCATCCAAGAGAAAAAAGGGAAACTCCATACCAGAATTAACCCTAATAGGAAAATACCATTTAGATAAAAAGGGGATAACAATATATGACTAAATATTTAAATAAATAATTACACAAAATATTGTTAAAATGAACTTAAAGTGAAACAAGCCTTTATACGTAAAACTTTTTCAAAACAATTGTATTACATCGCAATTAAAGGTATGTTTGTGTAATTATCTTTACCCTAAACAAACTATATTGAATCAAATAAATATATAAGTCAATAATTTGTAAACATAAAATACTAAAATGTAAAATATGATCATATTAAATAATCTAAACTCAATTAAAATAAAATGTTATCTTCAAAAAAGTATGTCCTAAAAGTTTATTTTAGAAAAAGAAAAGTCACTTTTTTTGTTGGGAACAAACTCTAGTTTGTGTTGAACCAAGACGCCCCATGTATTTATAATTCATGGCTAATATTCAGTGTGAGAGGAAACAGAGCCGGTGAAGGACAAATGTCTGAATCCCTTCCACTCTTCAGTCACTGTCTGGCTGCACCGAGGCTCCGCTCGCTGCTCCTCCACTCCTCTGTGGAGTAAATAAAACCTCCACCCATTACTGAGCAGCGCTTCAGCTGTCAAACACCGCGCTCTCCGAAAATGCCTTCATGCACGCTCCGTCCCGGCCGTCTGCGGAACGCGTGAGGCTTCAGGGGATTTCTGCTAAATGGGATTTTTGAAGGCATTACCCAGATTCCACACACAAACACACACGGACGACTCGACATGCAGCATGTGGCCCTCGCTGCGGCGCGTCGACGCCCTGCGGGATGGCGTCGTAAAAGCGCGGCGGGGGGGGGACGCATTTGATTTGCAAATGAAAGGCCACAAAAATACGACACTCAAACACAGGTGTGTTTGTTCCCAGCAGGGGGTGATTTGCAACTGAAAAGGTGTGTTGAACTGGTTAAAATGCTCCTGCAGAAATAGAGAAATCGAAGATCGGCTCCAAAAACAACCACAATTCTGCTTATATTATCTTTCCAGTCAATGCCTAACGCTCAGATTGTGTTCAAGGTCGTCTCTGATTACACTGAGCGCTCACTGGAATCCACAGATGCTTCACTCTGAAGTCTGAAGTGTGTTTGCGTGCTCCGCTTGTGTGCCGTCATGACCTGTGGCGTCACCTCCCCACCTCTTCTCTCTCGTCTGACCAGGAAGTCGCCGCCCTCCCCGACAGAGCCAGCGCCGCTCACTCCGAGCCGTCCACGCGTCCAGCCATGGCCTCCCCTCCAGACGCCGCTCTCTGTGAGTATGCTCTGTTTCTATAAGGGGGGGAGAGTTCTCAAAAAGGAAGTTTTGCTTTCCTCCACAAAGCCCTGACGCAATAAGATTTGTTGTACTACGTGGCAGGGGAGCCTGATTTCATCACGCTTGCTCCATCCTTTCAGCCCCGAGTCCACGGGATGCTTGATGCGGCGCGCGGTCCCATTCGTCGTGCGAGATAAACATTTTTGCAGAGAGCGGCTTTTCAAAAGCGAGATGGTTTCATTCCCAGATAAGGAGGCCTTCCTGGCAGCCTGGTTAATGGCGAGCTGGATGCCGCGCTTCCATTACTGTGATAGCACCACTATGGTAGTTACCTCCACTTTGTTGTCCAGCCGTGGCGATAACGCTAATGCACACATGGGGGCTCGCGGTGCGAGGTGCAAAGCCGTTCCTCTCTGTTTGGCTGGGGTTCAAAGTCAGAGAGCAGGTGTTTACACGCTGGCCTCAAAGACGGATGGTTCCGGAGACGAGGAAGCACAAAACAAGTGAAAAAAATGGGACAAAAAGAAAATAAATCAGCTAAATTTATCACGAAAACTCCAAATAGGCAGAAGATTGCTCCACATATGTGCACAAAACAAGTCTAAAGTCCTGTTTGTGGATGTGCCACAAGCAAGACAGCTAAAAAAAAGAATCTTTTACTGATTAAAACAGCATGTTTAGGACAGATGGAAAGTTGGACCACAAATCATACACTAGATTATGTGTGAGAGTCACCAATATTGGGTTCTATACAGCAAAAGTGAAGTCTGAAGTGGAATTTTTAGCATTTTGAGATTTAAAGAAATGGAAAATTACATAAAGTTAGTGCTGAAAAGGGATAAACTTTACCTGTAACTAATTAAAATACCTTATTACTGAAAAAAATCACATCTCTTAGAGTTCTGCTGTAAAGAAAATGCATCAACTAAACTCCTGATCCTCTTTTAATGTATTTTAATTATGATTATGTCATTTTCAACCAAAATCGAGGAAGTAATTTCTGCAGAGATAAATAGGGATTCTATAAATTCACTTTTTCCTACTCCTTTTTAAGCAATCAATCAAACTCTACTAGATTTTAGCTAATAATTACAATATTTAATTAATTAAATTTGACATAAGTGTCTTTTCATTTCATTATTTCTGCAATGAGTTTGAAAAATCTGTATGATTTTTTATATATATATATATTATTCACAATCTGTGCTTGAAATAAACCGAATCAATTAATCAATGTTGCATTTGAAATTCGCCTCTTGAGTTGTGGGCGTGACTTAACTCAACAACTCCGCCCCGTTCCACTCCCCATTTTGGAGCGGAGCAGGAAACTTGTGACCCACATTCATGTTTTCTACGTTGCAAATGTGATTTTTTTTCCGAACTGCATTTTTTCGTCTCCTCCTGATTAACAAAAATTTGGATAAAGAAGTAATGAAAATGCTCTTTTTTGCTTAATTGTCCTAATTTATGTCCTCCTTCATCAGAAAAATGCTACAAGAACATGTTAAAACACCAAAAATGGGATTTCATTAACAAAATTTATTGAAAGTAGGATCTACCTAGATTTATTTCTGTTTTTAACAATAGAGCTAACCGGAGAATGCTCACTAGTGAAGCCAGCCTCCAGTGGACATTTAGGGAACTGCAACAGATTTTTTTTTCTTTTTTTAATTTCGAGGCTGACCTTAAACCTAAGAATAAAAATAGAAACTTCAAATGACTTTTTTTTTTAAGTTCATAGAATTTTTTTAAATAATTCAAAATCATTTTAATTCTCTAAAAATACAAGGTACCGCACTTTTAGATATCGTTCCCCATTTTGGAGGTTATAGTCGCCTCTTTTAAAAAACTATATATTCTAAGTCGACAATTGTTTTAGGTTTTTTTAGGTTTATGATACTTGGTAATTTTGTCATTATTTATATTGGTTTTTATGCTTGTATTATCATGAGTACTTTTAGTTTTATATTCTTAAGTCTTTTACTCTTGTGTTTCTTGTGGCAAATGGACCTTCAGTCCGTAAACAAACATTTCTAATGCTTATTTAAAATTCAAAATGTTTAGTTTATATCAGATTAAAATTTTGATTTGATGATTAACTCAACTCAGAAATTGAATTTGATACAAACTAATAAGTTTAGTGTATATCTGTATTTGTAACATAGGAACGACACTTGGCTACAGCTATTTATGAGACTGAAATGCTAATTTTTGTCAGTCTTAAGGCTTTAATTTTGTGTTAAAGTAAAGTGGAACCAATTCCATCTAACTGAAAATTATCATCAATTTCTTTGTTGTTTTCTTTAACTTAAAGGGTAACCAAACCCTAAATCTACTTTTTTTTGGCTGTCGACTTCTATAAATGGGGCTTTAAAGTCCTGTCTGTTGGTCATTGCCAAAGATTTTTGACAAATTAAAATAAAATTCTTTGAAATATAGTCAAAAACTGCGTGTGTGCTGCCCCCTACAGGTTGAATCGAAGTTTTACATTTCTAAGCCCCACCCCTCTGACTGGATTTTTACATTTCTGCTGTGGGCGGAGTCAACTACCAACTTCCCTGTTTGGTTACCCTTTAATGTCTTTAATGCGAAAGACGTTTCACCTAAACAACACACGTTCATCGACGTATCGTAACTCTTCAACCATTTATCCTATTGGGTAAACACTTCACTATTGGAGTGTTGCTAAAGCTCCAACGTTAAATGGTTAAGGATGTCTAAAAGTAGTTGCACACTGTTGTTGAATTGTATTTTTAAAAAAGAACAAAATGATGATTACTAAAATAGAGATGACGAACTGATGCAGAAACTATTTAAAAAGTTTCATGCACACACAAGCTCATAAATTCAGCAGACGCACATCACTCCGGGATCCTTCCATCAAGCTCTTGTGTTCCCCCACATGCCACCAAATCACCGCCTGGCGTCTAAACTTAGAGCGCGTTGATGATCGGCGGCGTTGTCCTGACAGAGCGACTTCTTTGTCTTTGACGAGTGCGACTGCGAAAGCGGAGCGCTAACTGGCGCGCTAGGTGACTGACAGCAGAAGCGAGAGGATGTAAGAGGGCGCACAAGCCGCTCCCTGTAAAGCCACTGTGTTTAAATAAAGCCCGGCAGTGGAGTAGCTGCACTTTAAACAGATGCAAAGCTCACATCTAAGTCCCAGCACGGTGGCTTTTCTTCACAACAGGCATCAGTGTTTGCATGTTTCCTCTCGTGTTGCAACAGTATAACCACCGTGGAGCTGTGGCTGCCTTTGTGGTACACACAGCAGTGTGGGAACCCTTTATTCACTTCTATTGTATATGCAAATGCCATATATTTATGGCTAATTAAACTTGTCAGACAAGCTTCGTCCAAGATCATATTTCAGTGTTTGAGTCCTGCCAGCTGGAGTGGATTTCACTGAAAGACTGTTTTTGTTTTCATTAATCACCTCACAGATTGGCCTGCCAAATGATGATGTCTTTATAATATCAGCCGGAGAAAAACAGAGATTTTCTAAATGTTAATTTCGTATTTGATGCTCTTACGGGGCTGTTACTGAAAGCAAATGATCTCTTAACACATGAGTGGTTTTTGGAGATTGGAAGTGAGAGTCGGATTGCGCGGCGTTCTCAATGTGCTTCTCGCTCCTTTAAATAACTCTCTCATGACTGTCAATGTCATGGAAGTTAAATAATTAAAAACAATTCCATCATCTTGGGGTTTTGTATCCTTAAAAACTGGTGTTTAAACATTGGCTTATACAACACTGACTATCGCATCAAATATAGCAATAAGAAATCGTGACTTGAATACAAACACAGGCAAAATGAAAGAAGTTAATCACTACAAGCTAAGAATTGCATTGCATTGTAAAAGTGTTTCCATTTATTTATGATTATGCCAATTTTAGTCAAAATTGAAAAAAAACGTACTTTTCTAGAACATAGTTTCTGCAGAACGTTGTGTGCTGCACTGCTGGAGTAAAGTAAGCCTGTTCTCATTTCCCGTCATCCCGTCTCTTGCTAGCTTACAGCTCATCACAGCCCCAAACTAATATTAAATCTGTTTTTTCGACAAAAATGGTGAGCAATTTGAGAGCCACTAGGTAGACATCTTGTTCCACCTGCAGCAGGTGTACTAGTTCAGATAGGAATTAAGAACAGCTAAAAGTCCACACAGCTAAATCAGGGTCAGACAGGCAGGGGTCAATCATGAGCACGGGATAATCTAAGTAGATACTGGGATAGTCGGGGTTCAGGCGAGGGTCAGGGCAGGCGGCAGGTAAACAGAGATAGAGAAAGGTCAGAAACAGAAGATCAGGTCCAGATAGAAACGCTTGGTAATGCAGGCAGAGTGGCACAAACAATACTTCGCACACAGTGAGGCTCTGTGAAGTGCCTCAAGTGTCCTGTGTGTTTGATTGGCAAATGAGAGTCAGCTGATTGAATTCCAGTTGCTGGGAGATGAAATTTATTTAGTACTCTTGCTCGTTACTGAAGGGCAAGACAGAATGACTGCTACAAGTTTTTTCAAATTACATCTTTTGAGCTGTCCAGTGTCACTGGGCAAGACACTGAATCCCACATCTCTCCTGGTGGTTATAGGTTGATGTCAGTGAATGTCTCTCTAAAGTCTACTTTGAAATTTAAAAAAATGTCTCTTTTCATTGTGAAAACTGCAATGCAATTTAGTAATTCAAGCAAAACTACTCCAAGACTTCTAGAACACCATGAATGCGAATAAGATTTCAGTCCAGTGTTTCAGTAGACAAAGTAGGGATTAGGAGAAGACAAGAATTTTGAGAAAATGCACCAATTAATGATTCATTTTATGTAGCAGATTATCAACAAACAACACATTTAACACTTTTTGTGGCTTGCCGGTATCAATAAATAAATATACAGTTTGTCTCTACGGCACTTTTCCAGAATTCTATTGTATAACTTTTTAAAACAGGCCTAAAATCTTAGTGTCACCAAGGGGCAAATGCAATGCCTGCTGGGAAATGCTTTGTGATCTTTGGTGGACTCTGTTGGGGAATAAAAGTCCTTGCAAGCTGTTAGTCAGTACCACGCTTTGAGAAAAAAAAGACATAATTTTACCCGTACTTAGAGTCCATTTTTGGACACAAAAAGTAGGTCTCTGTGGGTAACGGAATAGATGCTGCAATTAGAAGTAAGACACCGAATGTTGCCATGGTCACTGTTTAGACCGTTTCTGGTAGGGTTAATTGTACTCACCCAGGAGTTTAGTACAGAAACTGTCTGTAAAGTTGGAAAACGTGCATCATATCTGAAAATAAACCTGTTCACGTCACCTTGTTTGACACTAAATTATAAAAAAATAATGTTTTTTTTTTGTGAATGGTTGACTAAAGTCTTAACCTTACGGACAATCTATTACTTCCTTTATTTTCTCGTTTCAATCGAGAAACGGTTTAGTACTCTTCAGCTAAATCTCAATTCTAAAAAATGGTTTTGAGCTGACGTCTTTGTACGAGCCAAGATAATCAATTACTTTCGATTAGCGCAGCCTCATCCAATCTAGACCGAGAGCAAAACAAGAAAAAAATCTGTATTGGAAACTCGGTTTAACAAATTAAAGCGGCAACTTTCCTGCAAGTCCTTGAATTTCTGAGTTTGACTGGAAAATCTGCGAACTTCAGTGTGAGGATATTCACAGGCTTCTTCATTTGGTATTCTTTAAGAGTGTGTTTATTTTCCATTTCAGGAGCAGGAAATCCATGTGCAATTGCAGTGGGATTATCAGCAGAGAGCAGCTTCTCCACGAGCCTGATAACCCCGGCTTTTCTCCAGTCGATGTGCTGCCACGGGTCCCTCGTAAGGGTGGGCTTCTGTTTGTCAGACTGGCGAACAGTCAGAGCCACAATTCATTAAAGCAGAGAATAGGAGCGGAGTTATTTGTGTGAGGGTGTCACAGGCGAGATGCTGGTGCCGACAGGAGAAATATGTGTTGAATTGGACTGAAACAAAAGGCTGAGGGTTAATCAGACCCCAGAGAAAGGACCTCTGCAATCGCCGAAGGCAATCTGTACCCACCGCATAAAGAGAAACAGCAAGAACAGTTGTAACAGATGATTTTGATGGTTAACTCTTTTATTTTTTGTGTGTATTCCGTCCTTTTGGGTTTTTGAACAGCAGCCTCCCATTGTGTTCGCCGCGAAGCCCGCCGGCATGTCTGAGGAGCCCTCTCTTTGAAAAGCCTCAAAGACACCTCTGACGGAGATGGCTTAAAGAGGGGGCAGAGGGTTTTCACCTTTTGGAAAAGAAACTTTCATTTTGCCAAATCATTCAGCACTTTGAAAACTACTCAAGGCCGAGTAGTTTATGCAAGCACTGTTGACCCCGCGAACGATTTTTTTTTTCCCACTACAGTCGCACATTTACACAGTTCTTTTGTACAGCACCTCTCCGACCGCACGGATTTCTGCCGTCTCCATGGCAACATTTAGCATTTCTTTGTACTGTATGCCCTCATCTGCATTCCATTAGAAATACTTCTTCGTTTTGCTTTGCCAACAAGAGGCGAAACTTCAATTTTAAGCTTCATCTGATATCTGCTAGTTTTAGCTACTATTCAGCCATCGTCTAAACTCGCTTGTTCCGGTACAGGGTGATGGGGTTGCTGGAGCCTATCCAGTGAAGGCCAGGACAGGTTACCACATTCACTCATATTCACACCTGAGGGGCAATTAACCCATGAACCAATTGAGAACATGGAAATAGAAAAGTCCCAGCATGGTGGAGTGGTCACTTCCCAAAGAGATGGCGCTGGTTCGAATCCCGGCTGGCACATGGTGCACCATGCAACTTGTTTTCCAGAAGTATTAAGGTCCAGAGACACACCAGACGGTGTACATGTGACTCATTCTGGCTGTCCAGTTGGAAGCTGGTTGCCATCTGCCGCCGTGCTAAAGAAAGTAATAGATTAATCTGCCATTGATTTAATCAGATATGATCAAGTAGACAGGAAGTCTTTAAGGTAAAGAGACAGCTATTTAGCCCTAATTTTGCATGATTTTCAAAATAAAAGACCACAGACAAATATTTCACGTGAACTTAAGATCTATTAAGTTTTGTTAAATGGATGGCACTCCATCCAATATAATGAAAGTGCTGTGTGAATGCAAGCTATTGTACGTGTTTAAGCTTTTTAGTCCTTAAAAGGAACGATTGTTAGCAATTATTTGAATTAGCGTAGCTCTTCTACTGTTTACGCAAATAATTGTAATGGATTCTCAAGTGGAGAAAATAAGCTTTTTTGCGGATGTGCAACACTTTGAGCTATGTTCTCACCGTTCTGCGTGAGCGTACACTTTCAGTGAAAATTCTACGTAAACCCACGCATTTTTTTGGTCCATTCAGTGTCCACTGAATGTTAACGGGCCTATACTGTGCTTTTTTATCTTAAGTGTTTCAGAGTAAACTATATCCATAAATATGATCATAAATGACCTTTTGCACACTACAGAACAAATAATTTATGAAATATTTGTTATATTTGTGAGTTTTTTTCCAACCCGGAAGTAAGACACCTTGATCTCTGGGGCACCACCATTTTTCTGCCTTTTGCTGCTTGTGGGTGGCATTTCATGACATAGTCCTAGAGCTGGCCTTGGCAGCGTGTCTGCGTTTCGCCCACTAAAACAAGCAACATCGTTTTGCAAAGATGGATGTGGTTATTGTATATCTGCCAGTGTAGCTAGTGACTTAGTACCAAGGGGTTTGTGTTAGCCTGGGGGGCGGTCTGGTTACACATACTTATCCTGGAAGGGACTGTTCTCATTTTGTGACATCAGCTCATGAGAACCCACTCGTTTTCATAGGTTAGGAGGGACTAGTGCTCAGAGCGCAGGTTTTCAGAGGAATGCTAAAAAAAAAAGCGTGAACGGATCAAAATATCACTTTGGGGTGGTTTACAATGAGGAATGAACATTATAATACACTTAAAAGCTCAATAAGTGGATTTTCCATGTTATAGGCCCTTTAAAGTTAAACCATATCAAACTTTGACCAATCAGGGAATCGAGTTTGGTCCTTTTTGATTCACAGAAGTGCTAACCGTTTCATAATTGATAATGGAAGAGACGTTAATAATTATGATTTGATCAAAAGTCCTTCATATGTATCGG
Source organism: Oryzias melastigma (assembly GCF_002922805.2). NCBI lineage: Eukaryota > Metazoa > Chordata > Actinopteri > Beloniformes > Adrianichthyidae > Oryzias > Oryzias melastigma. The sequence continues at coordinate 10,081,390 of NC_050513.1, read as the reverse complement.
AATAGACCTGAGAAAGAAAAAGCCTGGAGCAAGATTTGTGAGATTTGCACTGGTTTGACATTTCACAATAACCTACAACTGTAGTTGGTGGATATGCTCTAGTTTTGGATAGCAAAGGTCTGGTGTGAACATCGTATACTAAACGTTAGTTCAAGAATGCTAGTTTAGTGTATTCTTAAAAACATTTCAAATGCTTTGTGTGAATGCAGCATTACAGTAGTGAAGTGCTTACACAAATAACATATAGTAAATCACCTGATTCTGTTACAAGGGGAAGCAGCTTTGCGCCAAAATGCAAGACTTTGTAGTGTTGCATATCGGAACTTCTCTCCGCGCCAGAATATATTGTAGTTATGTTAATTGCATATGAAAAAGAATGAAATTATGAAAAAGTATTGATGAGTTAAAGTATTAAAATGTATAAGCAATTTAAATTAATAAAAAGTATTAGTAATTTAAACATTAAAAAGTATTGGGGATTTTAGGTATTACAAAATATTAATGATTTAAATTATTAAACAGTATTAGTAATTTTAAATATTAAAAAGGATTGGAGAATTTTGGTGTTACAAAATATTAATGATTCAAATTCTTAAACAGTATTAGCAATTTAAATTATTAACAAGTATAAACGACTTTGAGCATTAAAACGTTTTAGTGATTTTAAGTATTTAAAAGTATTAGCAATTTTAAGTATTAAATGTGTCTGGGATTTTAGGTTTTACAAAGTATTAACAATTTAAAGTATTAAAAAATATTAACGATTTAAAGTATTAAAACGGTTTAGGGATTTTAAGTATTAAAAAGTATTAGTAATTTTAAGTATTAAAAAGTTTTAGTAATTTTAAGTATTAAAAGTATTAACAAACTAAAGTATTAAAAATTATTAACAATTTTCAGTTTTACAACTATTAACATTATAAACTATTAAAAAATAATAACATTTTAAAGTATTAAAAAGTATTAGTGATTTTAAGTATTAAAAATTATTAGCAATTTTAAGCATTAAAAGTATTAACAATCTAAAGTATTAAAAATAATTAGTGATTTTCAGTATTAAAAATGATTAACATCCTAAAGTATTAAAAAGTATTAGTGACCCAAAGTATTAGAAAGTGTCAGTGATGTGTTAAAGCTTCTCTAAACATTACAGAAAATACATTAAATTAATTTAAAGGTTAAAAAGATTTTCATGAACGCCCTGTACTACTAATGGTGTAAATGAAACAGAATGGAGTTGCTGTGTAAAGGTCATCGTCAAGTTAGTCAGTTAAACATTTTTTCCATGCTTAGATTCTTTGCTCCCTTTGTGTTGGGAGACAACCTTGGTTGCAAATCTGCACTTTAATTAACCTAATCTAATGTCTGAGGTTAAAGTTGCTTAGATAAATAGATCTGCTGTTATTTTCCACAATGAAACAATTTTCTGTCCCCTGAACGTCTATTACCTGTGATTGGTTTAGATCCCTCCCACTAAATTGGTCAGTCTCTGTCTATAGGCGTTGAGCTGGATGTGTGCTCAGTCATGAAATACCATGATATTTAGGCAACTAACAAGAAGTGATTGCAAATGCCAAAAACGTCCCTGTGTTTGTGTCTCATCTGGCTGACTGCGTCCATAAGGCCGCTATGACTTAAGCTTCAAGGAATGTAGGGTACCTCTATGCTTGACACTAAAAAAAGCCCAACCACCTCCATTTACCCCTCCCCGAAGTCCGTCCTCCCAGTTTTTTATGAAGGGGGCTTCTAAAATAAAATCAGCTGTCACCGGATGACGGGGCCCCACTGTGCTGGAGCTGGACTCCAAGCCTCACCGTCTGTCCAGGACTCTAAAAGCAGGGCGACTTCACCTGTTTCTGGGATTCCTCAGGTCCTTTACTGCTTCACCGGATTCTATTATTGTTTTGACTTAAAGGGCAAACTATTCGGAAGGTAAGCGCAAATCGACTGTCAGCTCTTTCAGGGAGACGGCGGAAGACAAATTCCACGTGGTCGATGGGAGCTTAGTTGATAACGATGTCGGTCGATGTGCTCTGGCAGCACGACAGATGAAGAGCAACGACTCCGTTCGGCTGACTTTCTAACGATTCGGTCGAGATGTTGCACCGCGCCACCGCGATTCCACAAGGAATTGCGCCTCGTCATAAAACATGCATGGGCCCTTCCTGCTTCCTTCCACCACCAGAAGCAGCGGCCTGATCTGGAAGATTCTGACGGCGAAGCAAATCGAAGACAAAGTGCTTAGCTTTGCACAAGGAAGCACTCCAGGGCAATCTACTCCGCTTGTAAAGAAGTTATTTTGATAGATTTGACAGCTTAATTATTGTGCCTGTTTTACTTTGTCGGTGTGGAAGAAATCACCCACCACGGCTGACATTTCAATTAGTGTAGGTCGCTGTGGCTCCCCTGTCAAAGCTCGCCAGGCGAAAGCTTTGGTATGTAAGTACTGAACAGAAAATTGGGTGGCTGGAGGCTTTGGCGGCGAAACCAAGGGAGGAGAAGGGGGTGACGTCTCTGTGATTAGAGGACGGCCTCTGTCCGTCACCAATCTACCATGTTGGAATTTCCTCTCCCGAACCCTGAAATCACTCCATTATTTTATTTGATCTGATCTGGCCCCCTCCCCCACCTCTACCAGCCGCTGAGTCGTTCAGACTGCCAGCGGAGTGGCCTCCCCCGCTGACTTATTCTGCCCTCTCCTACTTCTATTAGCCCGTGTCATCACTTGTGCAGCAGCTGTGGCATTGGAAGGGTATAAACCTCTCAGAGAAGAGGAAAATAATAGCCAGTGTGGAGGTAAATACTCCCCAGAAAAGCTGCGGAGAAGGTGAATGTCCTACGCCACCTCCCACCGCGGAGGCGCCGTCCTTATCCTGGAGCATCTCCAGCCTTAAGGAAGTGTTTGAGAGTTATCACTCCCGCTAATTAAACATCCGTTGGAGCCAGAATTAAATAATGGCACCGCTGGGAAATTTCCTGTCCTGTGCATCCAGTCTAGACGCCTCCAGCAGATGAAGCTCCCTGTTACGGGGGAACATGACGCTGCAGACAGTTTATAAAAAGGCCCGGTATATTTTTTTCCTGCCGGTCAGCCTTCCCCCCCTCTCAAGCTCCATGCCTGCTTACCTCACCTTCATGCTATGGCAGCTTCGCGTGTGACTTATCTCTCAGAAAAGGAATCCAAAGAGCTGTTGTCATTGCGCTCAGGTGTCAGGACCGCCGTGCCTTCGACAGGTCCAGACCATGACGCTAACGTTTATCTGGAGTGACAAACGAGGGAATTATCCCTCTGTCATCAAGCCAGTATTATGATAGCCTCAAGTTTAGGGTTTCATGCTCATATTTATAGGTTGCAGCGGATGCTGCTGTCTCTGACGGCCCTCTTCCCTCCCGACGATGGGTTACTGCTTACACTAGCATGCCGGGCGTAGCAGAAAGCTAAAAGTAGCGGGATGATACAATACGTTGGTCGCATGGCATTCGAGGTAAAGCACAGTCACACCAGCAAGTGACAAAACAACATTCTCTCATGTGTTGTTTCAGGTTGTGTGGCTGATGATTAACTGCCGCTGGTTAATAAGTTACCGAGGCGCCAGCGAGAGCTAAAGTTAGCAAACATTTAAGCTCAGCTGCTGATGCAAGATAAGACTGTGGTTCTTTTTTGTACCTTTGACTTGCTACTGATATTACAAATATTACTTTAACACAACAAAAGCTGGTTAAGAGAGAAGATTAATACAGTCTGTTCTTTTTATAGTTACAGAAATTCAAGAATTTTGAGGACATTTGGTGCTTTTTTCACAAAAAAATGGACATATCTTCCATCGCCTGACAGGAAAAAAATTAGAAACTCAAAAGATAAGTAGAAAAATCTTTACTAGTCAATTAGACATTCAAAATTAAGTATAAAACTTAACTTTGGCATAAAAACTGGCTGAAGTCGACATTTGACAGAACAAAACAAAATGAGCGAAACCAAAAAACTATGACAGGCTGAGGTCATGACAAACTTAAGTATTAGACTTAAAATATAAACAGTGTTTCCTCACTATATCATGGATGACTTTTGCAGTCACGCTGTTCCGTGGATTTTTTTCAGTGCAATTTCACTGTGCAATTTAGTGTAGATTTCAGGAAATAATGCCTGACGCCCCCTGGCGGGTTTGCTGAGAGCCGGTCCTACACCCAGCCAAACAAGCCATCCAGCCACTCAAAAATAAAATACATAAATAAAATATATAAACTTAGGCTTTTAACGACAGCCTTAAAAATGATTTAAATTTTTTTAGAAAATTGATTACATGAGTAGAGACACACAAATCACACTTAAATTTACTCCTCTCAGGTGCAACGGCATACTTTTTCGCATATAAATTTCTTTAAGCAAAAACTTAAAGAATATATATATATATATATACCTGTGATAGGTGAAATCTGCTTAGTAGGAAATTAGATGTTTTAAGACTGTAAAACTACACACTTTATACACTTTTTACAGACGTAATAAAACATTTTTACAATTTTCCCTCTTGTTTAAACCCTCAAAGTTCAAACTTTCGTAGACAAATAAGTACAGTATCATAAAATAAAATAAAATATCTGATCATGATCCAAAATTTGAATAGATTTCGCCAAATCTTTTTCCTACTATTGTCCTACTTTTCAGATTTTACCTATCGCAGGTTTTTTTTAAACATAACCCCCGCGACAAACAAGGAACCACTGTAGAGCCTATACACATACATATATATATATGTATATACACACA
>NC_050513.1:10064653-10076608 GCF_002922805.2 Oryzias melastigma | reverse complement strand
ATATATATATATATATATATATATATATATATATACACCCCACGCACACACACACGCATATATATGTTATATATATATATTATATATATATTATATATATATATATATGGCTCATTTTGCTGGGTTTAGCACTGGTGCGCAGGAAGACCGCCAGGGGGCGGAATGTTCTCAATCCAATGTGGGTCTTCAGCTAAGACCTGTCACACTACTGCTCAACTATGTAACGACAAGGGGGTCCCAAGTTTAGGTTTACCTGCGATGGCCCCCAGCCCAGAAAAGGATACAGGATTGTGTCAGGAAGGGGATCTGGTATAAAACTCTCTGCCAAACCACCTCAGTGAAAGCCATGGCAACCCATACCAGATATGCCAAAAAGTAACAACTAACATATATATTTTAAGTCCAACATTTCAAAATACACAAAACTGACTGATCAATTCTAAGAAAATACATGATTACAAACTTAATCTGAGAGGGTTGGGGAAAACACTTATATGACAAAATCGAATCAACGTAACAATAAATAAATAAAAAATAAGGGTAAGGGTCTTAAGTGCTCCACAAAAAAAAAATGGATCTAGTCAACAAACTAAAGTTTTTTTCTTTTGTTCACTTTAGAGTCACAAACTGGTAAAATTACCCCAAGTATGAAACTCTTAAGTGTGAGATTTGAGGGATATGCTCAAAGCCAGTTAAAGAACACAGTTGAAATAGTTTAATGTCCGGGTTCCTACACACCTATTGGAGATATTCAACCATTGAAAGATGAGTAAAAATGCAGAACTTTGTAGAGAAGACAAGGGAGGAAAAACACACTCTGATTTCAAAACCATTTACAGTTTCTGCAGCTTTTAGACAAAATCCAAAAACTTGTCATTTTCTCAAACATAGTTTCAGCAGAGTGACAGAAGTTTGTCAGAAATTTACCTCTGAGTTGAGAACGGGACTTTTGGTGGCTATCATTTCCCATGAACTCTTTGTTTACATGTTCTCCCATAGTTTACAGCCTTTTATAACCCCAAAAGTAGCAGTGCAACAAAAATGGTGAGCGATATCAGAGCTATCCAGTCATACAGTTTTGAGCTAGATGCCAGCTTGGAGAAAAACGAAGACAGAAGGAAAGGAAGAATACTCCAATTTTTAATCTCCTGTTTTACAATGATTTAAATAAAGGAATACTCAGAAATGTAACCTTAATTTTTAATGCCCTTCATTGTGAGAAACATTTCACAATAATGTGTTAAAAACACCAAAAACACCATTTTTAACAAAGAAGGAAGAGCTCAGGACACGAGGTTCACCGGTCACCTCTCCTGTCTATTATGTTCTCGATGAGATATAAGCCAATTTCTCTTACAATGAGGTCACACGCTCAAGCTCTCCCTTTTTTTGGCCCCTACAGGCCTCGGTTCTCCTTCAAACGCCCCGTCAGGGTTGAATTTCTGTTTGATGGCCTGTTGTTTTTGAAATCAGACTTGGGCTTAGTGGGTTAAAAATGGTCACCAGCGGTGCCCATTTATAGTTTTACTTGGGGTTTAGTTGCTGTACAGTTACCCTCTGACATTTCACTCAATATGTTTGCACCAGAAAATTGAGGGACTTGTACAGACTATTAGTATTTTCTCACCAAATAAGCCATAGATATGTTTTAGTTGTTGAAAAGGATTCAATATAGAACAGAAATCTTTATATAAATTAGTCATTTCTCTTTAACTTTGAGTATCCAAACTGACCCTTAAATACTGTCTACAGCAGATATAATTTCCATTAAAAATTTGTGTTACTTTTTTCCTTTTGACGAGACGGAAACCATCCACAGATATCCTCCAAATGGACATTAAAGAACAGGCGCTTCTTCTTTACGGCCAAGCATCGACTCCGTGTAATTTATGAAGCACTAAATCCGGCCAGTTTACTACGACAGCTCCAAGGGGACCTTCATCTGATCCCAGTGCTTTTAAGATGCAGCAGCAAGTAATACTCATAAATGTATTTTCTCTGAAACTCAACTTGCACCAGAACACACACGTGCAGGAAAAAAAAAAAAAAAAAAAAACTTGTAAGCACAGGCGAAGGCTCGGAAATGTCAAAGGATGACGACGTGAGCGTACAGGGAAGGGGAACGGTTGCTATTTAAGGTCCTCCTGCATCCTACGGTGTTGTTACCCGGAGAGGGAAAACACGCCGGGAGCTAAGCGGTCCGGCGTGGGTGTGTGTGGAGCTTCAAAAGAGCCTTTTTTTGTTGCCTAATGATGCTTTGTAGCACAAAGAAGTCAAACGTAAAAATCCATGGTGTTCTGTAATTGGCGGTCCACAGGGATATGCAGAACAATGAGAGCAAACGTGGAGCCGTTCTCCCTGATTGATGGGTTTTTCGTGTCGGAATTTGAGACGCTGTCTTTGCCTCCGGCTTTTTCTTGGAAAAATATGTGCAGTATCAGATTTTTTTTTAAATAAAACTCAGGTTTAAACATTTTTCATATGATTTAAGGCCAATCTGTATGTAAGCAGTTGTTTTAACCGCTGATAGGAAAAGGAAAGCTCTATGATTGATTCGGTCTGATCTCCTCCGGTAACAAAATCCTCCTGTATAAAACGCTCCCCTAAGCCCAATTACTAAATGGCAGGCAGCTTTCACCAAAGGAGTAATGAGTTGGTGGCAAATATCAGGAGACTTGGCGGCATCAGTGACAGTCAGTCTTCTTATAAAACTCGTCTTTCTATGTGTGCACAGCTGCAGGCAGCGGAAGCAGATCCAGGTCCGGACATCCCGAGGAGAAGGCCCCAGGCGGTGAGGACCAGGAGGCCGAGCAGGTGTCAGTGAAGGAGAGAATGGCCATGTATCAGGCCGCCGTGTCCAGCAAAGAAAGCGGTGCTTCCTCTTCCGCTGTGGTGAGACCAAACTTTCTGAGAGATGGGGGTGTGAGATGGGTGACACATAAAAGAAAGAATGTCATGTTCACACCGAACACTATTCACGCATCTTTTGACGTGCCTCAAATTTCCTGCTTGACGCTTGTCCAAAAATGTGTCCATAACCTGGATGTGTGTGGGAGTAACTACTATTAAAAACTTGTTAATAAAGACATGGATGATATTGAGAGATCAGGTTAATTTAATGTGAAGAGTTCTACAGAAACACTGGTAATCAAGTCTTGATGTATTTGTTCATGAGATCATTCAAAAATTCTACCAGTACATTAAAGAAAAATAGGTTCAGGAGGAGAATTATTCTGGATTCTCCTCCATCTTGGGTTTGGACTCCTTCCTAAGCGACACATTGTGGACCAAAGCTGAGTTCCTGATGGGCTGACACAATGCAACTTCCTTGCCAAAGTTCCAATACTGAACTCTGGAAACACTGCGTCGTGTTGATCAAAACACACCGTTGCTAGCCCTTGTACTGTCTTGTGGGGTCCACATGACCCTGCCCTTACATTGACGTTATCCCTACCATGATAAAGGTAGACATGAGCCTCGTTTCCACTGAGCGGTCCGGTCCGGTACGACAGGAGTAGTACAGTAGTAGTTCACTTTAGGCTTATCTCTTTCGGCGTCGCCACAGCGAAACAGCACCCACTGTTTCGCATCAGGGATTTGGCAGAGTTTGTATGCCTGATGCCCTTCCTGACACAACTCAGTATTTGGAGGGCACAGGAATTTTAATTAGTGTTTTATTAATGGAATTGTAAAATATTGTCTGGTTGCAAATAAAATGTGGGAGTTTCACTATTAAAAAAGGCATTTGAGTCAAAACAACAAAAAAGAGCTCCTTATTCTTTTGATCCTTTTTTGGAATTTTTTGGATTATTGTGTCAGTTTTAACAAGTCTGCATATTTTTTATTATATTTTTAAGAAAGGTATTGCTTATAATAAAATAGTGATAAGATAATGAAAAACAGTTTATGAAAATCACATCTATATATGTATATATATATATATATATATATATATATATATATATCATCTCTTTATTCATGGTTTCGCAAATTCGCAGAATTTTTTTTCAGTTATGTGACTATTCCAGACAGATTGTCACAAAACTCAACGACTCAAGACAATTGTGTGAAATTTTGGCATTCAAAGGAGGCTCTACAGTGCTTAGTTGTATTTATATATATATATATATGTATATATATATGATATGTGTGTTTTTTATGGAAGAAAATTAAGCAACTAATTATTGTTTTCGGAAACATGCTACAATTTACAACCAGACAGAAGGATTTTATTTTATTCACCTCCAAAAAGTACTGCTTAGTGTATTTTTTATACCTGTTTAAAAAAACATTTAAAAATAATTCTTCCTGAGTTTGGATAGCAGTAGAGCACTGAGAAAAACAGCAGCTTTCACAGCGACTGACTGAAAGATCCTCTCGACTTTCCTCGGGTGATTGTTGACGAGGCGGAGCGGCAACCTCTCCAACCTCCGCTGATCCTCAGTCACGCCTCATGTGCTGACTACTGACAGCAGCACATGGGTGCCTGTTCCCCAGCTTAGTGAAAGTGAGCCTGCCTCCCCCGCTAAACCTTATCTCCGCTACCTTTTCCTTTCTCTATGTTTAAAAATGTCTTGATATTGCTATATTTAAGAAAATACCACCTACGTGTCAAGAATCTGTTTGACAATCACACACAAGCTGTCAAAAAATGATGAAAATCAAAGCATTTGTTTGTCAAAAACTATCATTTCGGATACAGATAAAGCACTATAGCAGGCAAAGCGATTTCAATTACCCACTTCAGAGTGTGAAAATGTCTTTTATTAGATGCAGATTTTATCTACACCACAGAATTGTTGCTGACTTCCACCATATTTGTATTTTATAAGTACAAGCACCAAAAAAGAACCCCATTTGTCTAAACCTTCACAGCTGTTTAAATACATCGGGAGCATCTCCTGCATTGGAATCTACTAAAGACACAATATCTTGATACTTTTTGGATCCTTTGGGTTGGTTTTGACCCAATTCTGAAAATAAGAACATGGAGTCGAATAAAATTCCACCTTAAACCCTGACAAAGAGCTTCTGTACGGGAGCTTTAGGGGATTCTTGTTGCTTTTTTTTTCTTTCTCCTGTGTATCTGCACAAGCTGGGGACGTCCAATTGTAAATTCATGAAGACTACACACTTCCACATGACCCAACTAAAGCTCATTCAGTGTTCTGGATCATATTTTCTGATGAGGAAGAAAGCACAGCAGCAAGGTCGCGTGAAAGAGGCAGTTTTTGAAGAGGAAGATGTCTTTTAGACGATGAGACGGGGAACGAGGTCGCTGATACTGTGATACTAAGACAGGATTGATTCTTGACACGACAAACCTTGAAGAAAATAAAGTCTGACATGCGGAAAAACGCTACGGAAGCATATGTGACTCAAAAATAACAATAAAAGTCAATGCTGGAATAGGAGAAGGCATTTCTGTTTATGCATTTTAATTTTCAAATTTGATATTTCTGATTGAATTTTGGTACAAATTACTAAAGAACCTTTAGAAAATGAAATGTCAAATGCCATTTTCTTTATCATTTTAATTAAGTAACAGATTAAGCTTTGTTGAAGAAGAAAATGATAAGGCAGTTTCGATAGTTGCTTTTTAATTTTAAAAAGAGACAAATAATTCAGGTACATTTTGAAAATGAAACAGCATTTCCAGTATTGAGTTTTATTTTTGAGACACAAACGCTCCCCTAAGACGCTGGTTTTGAATGTCATGTTGGAGTATTTACTTGAGTTTGCAGATCTTAACTGTTTAACCCTTTAACACCAGAGCTGTCGCCGGTGGCGCCTAAATAACACACGCTCTTAGACATTCCATTACTCTTTGACTTTTTACGCAAACAACGTGAATCAGCTGATTATAAGACAGAGAAAAGCAGCTTTTCATATTGGCTTTTTTTTTTTTACGTGCGTAAAGCAAAGCTGCTTTTCTCCGCTTCCGAATTTACTGGAATTGCGCTAATTGGCTAAAGAGTAACAGTGACTAAAACTCCAGTGTAAAACATTTTTAATTGTCTAAAAACACTTTTACAATAGTTGTGTTTTGTGTTATAACTTTTCTGCTTTTCACCAGCGAAATTATAGCAAATGAAAAGACTTTTTTCTTTGAAGAAAAGGTTTATGGGTCAAAACTGACCCTGATATAATAGACACGATTATGACCTTAAAAAGAGAAAATAAATTAAACAAAATGAATGAAGGGATTTTTATGGCAGCAGTCACTGATTTTTCAATGTATCCTATTTGAAAGCAAGGCAACAACTTTTAACTACTTATATTTTACTGTTTTTTAAGTACTGACAGAGGGGCAGCAAAAAGGTTAGGACTATGAGGAAACATTTTGAAGGAGAAGTGAACCTATCAAGTAAAAAAAAAAAAGTTATTTTTTTTTGTACATAAATACTCCTGGTCACAGATTGAAGCTGAGAAGATAATACTAGCTCAAACAGGAAAAAACAAAACTCAAATTATTTTTTTATTCATTTTTGTCGCCTTTTTACTTATTTAACTCTTTAAATCCAGAGCATTAGCTCTAGTTTTTATGTTTTTGGGACTATCATAACTCTTTAACAGTTTATGCACTTAGTTAATTCTGAAAAAAATCTAAAATGTAGAAAAGTATCTTTGCAGTAGTTAAGTCATAATCAGCTCTTACTGACGTGGATCAAAGCGACTTTGTGACGAATTGACAAATTCACATTGATTGTGCAAACAGTCGAAAAGTTACAGTATTACAGTATTGTTTAAATCCTAATTTTAACCAAAAATTCTTACTTTAATTTTATTTTATTGTATTTATTCTTATTATATTTCCATTTCAACTTCTGAATATGTTGTTACTCAATGTATTAACTGTATAATACTTGAATAATACACATATTTGATTTTATAGAAGCAGTTTTTTTGTATATTTATGGCTTTTTTAAAAAAAAAACTTTGATAGAAAAAGTGAAGTTGAGTTAGCTTGGTGCAAGATCTACCCAAGTTTTGGTTTCAAATTTATATACAACCAGCTCAATGGCCTTGTGGGATAGCGTCTGTCCTGAGTTCAAATGCAGGGCCAGTCATACCAAAGTCTCTAGAAATAGGACCCAGTGCCTCCCTGCTTGACACTCAGCATTAAGGGGTTAAATTGGAGGGTTAAACCACCAAATGTTACTCTAGAGCACCTGTGTCTGCAGCTCACCCCTCCCCCGAGGGAAGTCTCACAGTAAATTCCACACACCTCTGTACATGACGACATTTTAATGACTTTAAACGTGTTGTTTATATTTTATGGAGTGAAAATACAGATATCTTTGACTTGCATAAATTAATTCCCCCTAATTCAAAAATGTACAAACCTTTGCTGTATTAGCTTTTAGCATGCTTCTTAACTCCTAATTTCCTTCCACTGGGATTTTTGAAAGGCTGATTTTAAACAGAGTTTAATTTTACTGCCTATTTTTTAGCTCAAGGCAAAGACTTATCAAGTCGTGCTTTGACTTTAATTAATATAATCAACAAATTTTGCCTAGGGGTCAGAATTGTTCTAAATCACTGCAGGGGCCAAGCTTTAAAAACAAAGAAAAAAAAAGGAAAAAATTAACATCTTGGTTCAGTTTGTGGACCTCATTATCCTCTTGAATATTCCTAGAAAAAACAAAATAGGGCATTTACTGAGGCGTGAAAATGTGCTTTTCCGGAAACCTAATTGCACAATAGAGACCTAATTGTTATTAACGACTGACTGTCTAAGTGATTTATAATGTCTCACAAACATGGGCTGGTTCGGGTCACTGAATCAAAATTTTCATTTGTTATGTTTTAAGTTACCTTATAATGAAAAAAGTAATGTTTTAATGTCATACTTATATAAATATATTCACCACAATAGTGTTCCATAAAAATTATTTGATATATTGTTGTCTATCAAAAGCCTGAAGTAACAATCCTAATCTTAACAGATTTTGTAGCTTTTTCCCTGAGATTGATTGTGTTTATTTAGATTTATTTGCTTTGGAGATTTGTTAAAAAAAAAATAAAATAAAATTAAAAAAAAGGAAAATGAGTGAACACATAGAGGTGAAAGTGGATCAATGAAACGAATAAAACAAGGAAATTCATTGTAGTTACATCAGAGATAAATGGGAGGAGTAAGGTGTAGTGAAAATGGATATAAAACAAGTGGGAGGAGTTAAATAGTGTGTAAATGGAACTTAGGTGAATGATGGATTTAGGTATATAGTAAAACAAATTCCTGTTAATATATGAGTAAGTAGATATTGAAAAAAATTGCCAAAGTTACATAAAGTTAGTCTCCTCCCCCAAAAAGGGGTGGAGTTACATTGTGTAAAATGAGAACAACTAAATGGACAAAAGTTACAAAATTACATCGAGTCAAACCAAATCAAATAAATGGATGGAATTACATACATTTAAATATAAATTGTGAAGTTACACTAGTTCGAAAAAAAAACCCAGAAAAAATGAAACAAAGTGTAAAATGTACAGTGATAGCAAGAAGTGAACTTGGGTGGTGTCGCATCATAGACACTTATGTGTTGTTTGTAAACTGAAGCTGGTGACGTGTTTATGAAATTTCATAAAAATCCCACAAAATACTGTGTTGTTTTCCCGTATTGTGGAAAAACAAGAAATTCGCCAAAAATTCGCCAAATGTCACACTTTGCCACAAAGCCGTGGGCCATGTGGCCATCCTATAATAATTTCAAAAGTTATTTTGGATTACCCTGACGTGTGTGTTTTGGTTTTGTTTGTGTATTATTACATTTTTTTTGACCCCACAATCAATTTTCTACGTTTTTTTTACAGTTTCGCTCGTGGTGATGTCATTGTCTTAGTAGTGGGGGTTGATTCACAATCCCCAAATTTATTTTAACCGAGTACTCGATGTGTGCTAATTTTGGTGAGGTTTTACACATGTGGCGGGGGTCAAATTTTCCCTTAAAGGTGCTGAAAATTTTCCAACTACAAAAACAATATGGTTTTAGCATTAAATGACCATGGCGGGCCATAATAAAAATCAAAGAAAAAATAGATTAAAGTAAATATGGTGAAAAAAAAACAGAAAAATTGGTATATGAACTGAATGGAAGGTAAAACGAGTACAGCCAAAAACCTGAATGGAAAATAGGTATAAGGTGTTTAAAAAATGTAGTTACATGAGGGAAAAAGTACCTAAATATAATGTATTATTACCAGTAAAACTTGTTTAAGATGGTAAAAGAGCTATCATCCAATGTCACTGCTGTAAACTCGTATTCATTATCAGGCAAATTAAGCAGTAGTCCCAGTTCAAATGAGAAAGAGAAGATGCCAATATTTAACCAATCACAAGCCCATATATAATATATAAACGCACACACAGCAGCAGCAAAGTTGAATATTCTCATATATTTTGCAGTTTCCTAGAAGGTACGCGCTGAAAGCCTCAGATAAATATTTTATTAGGACTGTAATTGACAATCTGAAAGAAGATTATTGTATCAAATAGTCAGAGCGTCTTCTTGCCCAACTCGCCCCGGCTCCACGCCGTCCATACTGATGAGAAATATTAGATATTCTGTTTTTTTTCTTTTTCAAAGAATTCAAGGTTTTGTATTTTCCAGATAAAAGAGTAACCCGTGGCTACATCGCAGCTTGAAAGATAACATTAAAAAGGTGCTTTACTTTCCTTTCCAGTGAATAAATATTCAGATGATATTTTGTTTCAATTTCTGCAGCAGAAAAAAAATATCCTCTTTGTAAATTCATAAAAAAAAAGTGAAAAGATTCTGGCACTCCATGCGATCTGTGAATGTGAAAGTGATGTTTGTTTTCTGCCAACAGATGATGGATGAGTCAGAGGCCTGTTCGCTGCCTGGTGGGCTGGCAAGTGTGAAGAAACAGTTTGAGAGTCAGGAGTTTGCCTCTTCATCCTCCCAGTCCACTGTCACGCAGTATCAAGTCCAGAAGAAATCAGTCCAGGTTTGAATGCCATCATGTCACCTTTCTGTTTTCTATATAATTGCTATAAATTCAAAATTCTTATTTTTTTGCAAAGAAATACCAATTTCACATACAGGAATAACTGTCCTCTAAAATTGAATAAACTCCAAGCATAAAACACGGTGGAGGCAGTATTATAATCTACAGAACCTGCTCATTGAAACTTGACATTTCACTGAAATGTGTTCTTTTTTTGTTTTCAACCTTAAATTGTGTCCAATTGGTCAAACTATTTAAATGTTATTGTTTTTAGGGCTGTTGAATTATCATCGGAGGTTGCTAATGTCTGATAATTCACACCTGGAAGAGCATTATCACGCCCATACTACAGTCAGTAACGAAAAAAAAAACATTACTAAATCATTAAAACTTAATTCATATATTTTTAAGTTGTAATTGTTTTTCTCAAAAAAAAACAAAAAAAAACTTTAAGAAATGGTAACAGCTACAGCGTGCACACCGATCAAGCGCACTCTGCTATGTCTGGTCCTTCTCAGTGGAAAGTGACCGTCATGGACATTAAACAAAGCATCATTTCTGAGGGAAAGTTCACCTCTTCACGCTTGTTTTGTCCCAGTTTTCAAAATGCTCAAATTAACCAAACGGGTCCAAGAAGTTCACACCCCTAAACCTTGAGAGTGAAGGATTCATGATAATCTGTCAAACGTTTCAAACATTAGATGTGAGACCACATACTTTTATTGAGACATCTGATTGGCCAATTCATAACTTAAAAAAATACTACAAAAGAAAAATCTGAATTACCAAGAACACATTAAAAATGTATCAGAGCAAGAAGGGTTGCCCTGACAAATATAAGGACTAGCAGTTTATTTCTCAATAGAAGTGAATGGGATTGTGGCTTCTTAGCACCACTTCCTGTTTAGAACCACTGACATGAATATCAATGGACTGATCAACTCCTCCCTTCTCGTGTTCCAAATAGGAGGGTTGCAAAAAGGCCAAAGTCCCATAGATTCCCATTGAGAAACAGACACTCATTTTATTTGTCAGTATAACCATTCTTGCTCTGGTACATTCTTCAAACAAGCCGGAACAAGTTCACTCATGATTGGGGAAAGTAGTTCCTCTAAAAACGTGACTCAGACCGATTTGGACTAATCGCTGTTGAGGAGTGGAAATTGGTTGTAATATGGCGATAGACGTATCGGAAAGTGACGGTGAAGGGTCTGGCCTGATTTTGCGAGGGCCGACGGTAATGCATTTCCTATGGGGGACCTTAAAGTTTGATATGTCCAGTTCTTATTAACGGTCTATGCTTGGAACACAATGGTTCAGTGTGAATACAAATCAAGTCATTGTGGGATGCTTTTCTTCATTCCTCGCCCATTTGCTACTATAAAGACGCCATAAGGTGTTATACATTTAAACATTTTTACATCTTACAGCCTCCAAAACATTTCAGATTGTTCTTATTTAGTTTCAATCAATAGAAAGCTTGTACATTTTAAGACATTTTTATAAGACGATAATGTAGCTTGAATTCTGGGAAACATCCAGTTGAACTATGACCTTAATTGTATTTCAATAGAGACATAGGAATTAAAGTAAAGATTTATTTGCGTTACAGAAATATATGCTTCCAATAAGTCTGTAACCTTTAGAGGTCGAGTTCTGGTCGATGACATCTTGCGTCATGAGTTCAGACCATAGATGAATAAACCCCAGAGCCAGGACGCTGATGGTGCTTAGAGATCAGAGCGTGTCACTCTAGAAGAGGGGTGTCAAATTCAATCGCACAGGAGGCCATGATCCAAAACACACCTTAGGTCACTGGCTGAACAGCATAAACATTTATTGAATGAAGTAAAAATTAATTTTTAAAACTTTTTAACATAATTATAAACTAGATATTTAGTATTACCTGCGATAATGCTAAGGCTGTAAGCGGAAATTGGTGCCTAAGATGCTAGTGCTAATAGCTGAAATCACTGAAGCTGA
>NC_050513.1:10021883-10062592 GCF_002922805.2 Oryzias melastigma | reverse complement strand
ATTAAAACTTAGTTCATATATTTTTAAGTTGTAATTGTTTTTATAAAAAAAAAAACGTTAAAAAATGGTAACAGCTACAGCGTGAACACCGATCAAGCGCACTCTGCTATGTCTGGTCCTTCTCAGTGGAAAGTGACTGTCATGGACGTTAAACAAAGCATCATTTCTGAGGGAAAGTTCACCTCTTCACGCTTGTTTTTTCCCAGTTTTCAAAATGCTCAAATTAACCAAACGGTTCCAAGAAGTTCACACCCCTAAACCTTGAGAGAGAAGGATTAATGATAATCTGTTAAACGTTTCAAACATTCGATGTGAGACCACATACTTTCCTTGAGACATCTGATTGGTCAATTCATAACTTAAAAAAATACTACAAAAGAAAAATCAGAATTACCAAGAACACATTAAAAATGTATCAGAGCAAGAAGGGTTACCCTGACAAATATAATGACGGTGTAATAGCTGTTTATTTTTCAATAGGAGTCAATGGGATTGTGGCTTCTTGGCACCACTTCCTGTTTAGAACCACTGACATGAATATCAATGGACTGATCAACCCCTCCCTTCTCGTGTTCCAAATAGGAGGGTTGCAAACAGGCCAAAGTCCCATAGACTTCCATTGAGAAACAGACACTCATTGTATTGTCAGTATAACCATTCTTGCTCTGGTACATTCTTCAAACAAGCCGGAACAAGTTCGCTCAATATTGGGGAAAGTAGTTCCTCTAAAAACATGACTAATCGCTGTTGAGGGGTGAAAATCGGTTGTAATATGGTGATAGACGTATCGGAAAGTGACGCTGAAGGCTCTGGCCTGATTTTGCGAGAGCCGAAAGTAATTCATTTCTTATGGGGGACCTTAACATTTGTTATGTCCAGTTCCAATTAACGGTCTACGTTTGGAACACAATGGCTCAGTGTGAATACAAATCAAATCATTGCGGGATGCTTTTCTTTATTCCTCACCCATTTGCTACTGTAAAGATGCCATAAGGTGTTATACACTTTAAACCAAAGCTCCCTCAAAGTGGCATTTTACAAAATGTATTAAAAGATTTTTTGAATGTCCGCACCTCAGTGTCCCGTTAGTGAATTTTTTTACATTTCCGATTGTTTTCCTTTTAGTTTCAATCAATAGAAAGTTTGTACATTTTGAGACATTTTTATCATATGATATTGCAGCTTGAATTCCTGGAAACATCCAGTTGAACTAAGACCTTGTTATGTTAGACATAGGAATTAAAGTAAAGATTTATTTGCGTTACAGAAATGTATGCTTACAATAAATCTATAACCTTTAAAGGTCGAGTTCTAGTCAATGAGAACTTGCGTCATGAGTTCAGACCATAGATGAATAAACCCCATAGCCAGGACTCTGATGGTGCTTAGACATTTTTTGATTTGATATGATGTATTTTATTCCATTCATGAAGAGAGAATTACATGAACATGTTCGTTACCCATCAACAGTCTACATATCTTCATGATAGGAAAGGAGCAGTGAGAAGAATACAATTCTTATTTCAATTCAGCCCCTATAATACGTCTTAAAAAGAAAAAAAAAAGATACAAAGATGGCTTTTAGCGCCTGTCCCCACATACTAACTTCACGTTACATGTTCCTCAAGTTTTGTCTTTACAAATATTTTTTTAAATAATATTTTATTAGTACAGCTTTTCAAAATATCCTGTTCAGCATTCCAAACTTTTACCCCAACAAAAGAAAAACATGTCTGCTTTAAAGCGGTGCGAGCAACTGGAAACTTAAAATCATATTTCCTCCTGTGATTTTCATCTTCTGCGGTGAAAACAAATAGTTTTTGCAGACTCTCTGGCATCTCTCTGTTTTTAACTTTAAGCATGCCTAATAAAGTCTGCTGTTTTACTAAGTCCTCAAATTTCAACAATCTCGACTCCACAAATAAAGCATTTTTATGTTCTCTGTATCTAACTTTATGAATGATTCGAATAACCTTTTTCTGCTGTAGGTATAACGGTATTAAATGAGTTTTATATGTATTACCCCACACTTCAGCACAATAAGTGAAATAAGGCAGTACAATTGAACAGTACAACATTCTTAAGACATGACAGGATAAGTAATGCTTAATCTTATTCAAAACAAATACAGTTTTAGCCACTTTAATTTTTATGTATGATATATGTGACTTCCAATCAGATCAGAATGTTCAAAGTGTCACTCTAGAACAGGGGTGTCAAACTCAATCACACAGGAGGCCAAGATCCAAAACACACCATAGGTTACTGGCTGAACAGCATAAACATTTATTGAATGAACAAAAAACTAACTTTTTAACATAATTATAAACTAGATATTTAGTATTACCTGCGACAATGCTAAGGCTGTAAGGTGAAATTGGTGCTTAAGATGTTAGTGCATATAGCTGAAAACACTGAAGCTAATAGCTAAAAATGCAAAAGCTGATACCCAGCTAAAATATTAGCTAAAAATGAACCTAAAAAAACATAGGTTAGTCAAAACAGCTAGCATGTAGCTAAAAAGCGCTAGACTTTAAAATAGCCTAAAAAAACAGAAAATAAGTCAAATTTAGCCAAAAACAGCTAGCATGTAGCTGAAATATTAGATAAACTCCAAAGCAGCCTAAAAAACAAACAAAAAAGCCTAAATTGGCCAAAACAGCTAGCATGTAGCTAAAAAATAGAAATGTTAATCCAGCCAAAACAGCTAGCATGTAGCGGAAATATTCGCTAAACTCCAAAATACCCCCCCAAAAATCTTAGTAAATACCAAAATACTCCAAAAAGCAAGAAGTATACCAATTTTTAAAACTTTAAAACAATAACTTTTTAACATAATTATGAATGGTAAAAAGGCAAGAACATTATTAGTAATTAATATAATAATATAATATTATTCTTAAACTTTAAATAATTGAAATAACTTTCAATATTACACTATCTATAAAAATATATTTTGTAAAAATTATGCAAGTAAAAAAAATAAAACGCAAAATAACATCGGGTCATTATTAACAATCAAATAAAATGATCTGGGGGGCCGGATCCGGCCTCCGGGCCTTGACTTTGACACATGTGCTCTAAAATAAATAGAGAAAACCATTTATGAATTTTGTGACAAAATAGTGATTGGCTGAGAAGAAGGCGGGCTATTTAGCTCTTGGTTTAAATCGGGCGTGTAGAGCGAAGCAACAACCCAGCATCCTTACAAGTGAGGTGGATCTTAGATGACTAGAAGTTGGGCAATATCCACTGTGATCTCATGTAATTTATGCAATTTATGTCCCTTTTTTGTTGTTTTAAATCCTAAATGAAAGTTTTATGCAAACATGTCAGCATATTTGTTTTCTTAAAGGGAAAAAAATACATTGACGAAGCACCAATTAGCATTTGTGTAGATGTGATAAATGATTGTCTCATTAAATTGGAGTTTGGAAATGTGAAGCTGGAGAACTCCTCTACTTTAGAGAAGTGTGCAACTCCTCCGTGCACAATGAATGGTTGGAATAATGGATGGTGGCAGATGAGAGAGGCATTTTTCTTTCTCTTCTTTTAAAGTCGACAGAATCTGGAAGACGGATTACTGCTGTCGATTCCAATTATGAGTTCTTTTATAATGAGAGAAGCATTCTAAAGCTGCTGAACAATTTATAGTTTTCTGTGGCTCTTTATTTAAAAAAAAAAAGCTACACAAACTCTGGCCTTAACGCAGGTCAAATCAGAGAGGGCACCTTGAACTTTGCACGCCTGCGTGAATCTGTCATCCGGTGAGTGTAGAAAATGCCAGAACGTGTTAGCAGCAGCGTGGGACAGGACTCGGATCTTTTGCGGAGGAAGGTCACTTCCTCCCCTTGCATTTTCCTTCATTTGCCCATTCAGGCGGAGATGCTGAGTGCAGAGGAAC
Source organism: Oryzias melastigma (assembly GCF_002922805.2). Classification (NCBI taxonomy): domain Eukaryota; kingdom Metazoa; phylum Chordata; class Actinopteri; order Beloniformes; family Adrianichthyidae; genus Oryzias; species Oryzias melastigma. Next base: position 10,058,688 of record NC_050513.1, on the reverse strand, counting down.
CTTGCTGAATGCTGAATTTTACATAAAGGGTTATGGGAGAAAATGTCCAAATCTGTTTAATCGCCAGCGCTGCTTTCTCTTGCAGCTCAGCATTGTGTCTCACAGGTTTGATGCCCGAGAATCCGGCCTCACGTGAAGGCAGATGTTGAAGTAGTGGTTGCTGCAGACAGGAACATCCCCGCTCTCTGCATATCTGTCATGTTAACAGTGAAGCACACAAGTAGAAATATATATTCGCTTCCTTCAGACTGGAGAAGGAAATAGCTGGGTTATCTTCATTTTCCAGCACTTTTCTCAAACAAAGTGACTCCTCAGGAAGAATTGATGTTCCTCACTAAGCAAGAAATGGATTTTATTGGGATTTTTCACAATGTAGGAGATGCATACCCCTGGTTTTCCTTTTCACAGCATGCAGCTATACAGTGATAATAGTAAAGTCCCACTACGATCATATTTTGATCTATTTTCAAAGGGTTTCCAGTGCTCTTTTAGCTATGGTTATCCGTTTTTAGCCAAAATTGACCAAAATATGTATTTTCTTAGGCCATAGTCTTCGCAGCGCGGCAAGAGTTCATTGAGAATTTACATTTAAGTTGTGGATGGGACCACTGGAACAGAGCCACCCCCATATTATTGAGAGTTTACACCTTTCAGATGCAACACAAATGATGAGAAATACTGCAGATATATCCAGCTCCGATATTTCCTATAGATCCATGAACAAAGATGTTCATAGATCCCCACCCGTTGTATTTTCTGTCACAAATACATTTATTTTCGAAGTGTATTTATATATACTTCTCTTGATTCACAATGATTTGAAAAAAAAAGCTTTATTTTTGTCACTATAGGGTGCATTTAAAAGCCTGACGCTAGTATGACTTATAATCTGGAGTGCCTTATATACGGGTTGATTCTAGTTGTGTTGTTGAAGCAATTTTGAGAGGTACACGGCCCTCTGTCAAAATGTCGGCTTGTCTTTTTATGACTTGCACACAAATGTGGGTGTGATTGTGAACATGCTAACATAGCTAAAGTGTAGTATTTTCAGTCTGTGTTTTTTTTTTTACTTTTTTAAAAACGTAGAGAGTTAACCTTGTCACTATAAATTTTGTTCTACCTTTATTAGTTTGTTTTCCTACGAGTTGCATACAAAGTTGCGTGTTCTTGTATATGCGCTAACGTGGCTAACATGGCTAACGTGTTGCGATGCAGGACTGGGAGCTAACAAAGTACAAGTTTTTTTTTCAAAATTCATCTTTTTTTTTATTTTATTTTTTTGTTACTAACAAGGTTGGGGAGATAGAATAGTTAAAGTACCTTTTTTTTTTTTTTTTTAGCAGACACAGTGTGATTTTTTACATGTTGCAAACAAGGTTTTAGGGTTACTGTAAGTATGCTAAATCCGGCTAATGTGTAGCATATCGGACAGGTTTTTTTTACGTTATTAACATGTTGTATGTTATTAAAGGTTAGGAACTCGCGTAGTAACAGTTGAATTTCTTCTAGTAATTTCAGTCTGTTTTTTAACATGTTGGAAACAAGGTTTTGTGTTACTATGAATACGCTAATTCAACTAGCATGTCAGACAGTGTTTTCTGCGTGTTACTAACAAGGTTGGGAGTTAGCATAGTCACAGCCTGTTTTCTCTTACTTGTTGAAAACCAGTTTGTGTTACTGTGAATATGCTAATGTGGCTAACAGCAATTTCAGTCTGTTTTTTTAACGTGTAGCAAACAGGATTTTGTTTTACAGTAAATACAGCAATGCGGCTAACATGTAGCATGTCAGACTGTGTTTTTTACATTTTACTACAGGTTGGAAGTTGGCATATTTACACTTACATGTTTTTATTTTTTTTAGCTATATCAGCCTCTTTGCTTTTTACATGATTTTGTTACAGTAAATATGCTAATGCAGCTAATGTGTAGCACATCGGACCGCGTGTTTTTCCAGGTGTTACTGACAAGGTTGGGAGTTCATGGAGAAACAGGAATATTTATTTTTGCAGTCTGTTGCAAACAAGGTTGGGTGCCACAGATATTGCGAATACACTAATAAAGCTAACGTTTAGCGTGTCACAAACAGGTTCTAAAATTACTGGGAAAGTAATTAATTAAGTCTGAGTGACAGACGTACTTGTCTGTGAGTCTTTTGTCTTGGTGTGCCTCATATACCACATAAGTTCAAAGACAGGCCATTCATTTCACTTAATAATACGATGCAGAAAATAAGCAATTTTAAGCTAAATTATTAATGTCCTCTATCATTAGAAATGTTAAAATCATCAAACAAATTTTCTGTGGAGCGGGTCTTTAAGAGGTGGTCTGTATGTCAATGTAACCCATTTCTCCCCTTTTTTGACAGGAGATCTCAAGCTCTTCGGAAGTGATGGTGAGGAGCAGCGCCCGCCAAGAGGTACTTCCTAGAATAGCGTATGGACTCAGCGCAGATGCACACCCTCCGTTAATATTGTTTGTTTTATGAGGCCGTAAATGAGCGCCCATACAAAACCCTTTTAGTTCTGTCTGGCTGCGCACAGTCGCAGGAGCGCAGTGTCACTCCGCTAATGATTTCCTGCCATCTGTTCACAGGTGATCCACGATCAAAGGGTGCACCATAACAATGTGACCACGAGTTACGGGAACCATTACAATGAAACCGGTACTTCTGCTCTCGCCTTTCATATTGTAATTTTGCACATTTTCATCACAGTTACTTGTGTCCCGTATATTAATAACTGCTCCTACTAAAGGCTGAATAAGGGATGAGCTCTGCAAATGAACTGGAATGCAGATGATCTTCCATTGAGTTCATAGCAGCAAATTTAATCAGGGTAAAGTCAGGAAGGTAAAATATTGGAAAGTGGAAATTGGGCAATCATCGCTGCATGGTTTCGGAAAATGAAAACTACTGAGGTTTTTAATAAAATGATTTATTTCCTTCTCTCTGAGTTTGCTCACTGCAAAAGGACTTAATGAGGCAGCCTTCTTCTTGTGTTTAATTCAGTTACGCTCGTTGGAGGAGACGACCTACCAAAGGTTTCCACTCAGGCTTTGAAGCAGCAGTATGAAAAAACGATTGAGGAAGCTGCACCAGCCAAGGAAATCAAGGTAATGATGCTGTCTGTTTATCCAAATCAAGGATTTTGGTGTCACTTTTTTTTTTTTTATTTTTTTTTTTATGAAGTATCAATATCATAACGAAAACGGAAGTCGTGCAAGCTGATGGAAAATAAATTGGATTGGATGAAAAAAACCTCATCAACAGCAAGTCGGAAACTGTTTTCCGTCGAGTTAAAAAGAGAGGCGCAGGATGAAAACTTGGAGTTATGAGGATATTTAAATGAAGCCAGTAATTGCAAAAATGGGTAACAAAAAAAAAGAAGCCAAGTTGTGAACGATGTGAGATGTCTGTGTGTTTTCATGCATTTAAATCCAAATTAGGGTTCTTTGATGCTTTTGCTACTTGCATAAATTGGAGTCGGCAGGAAAAGTCATTGAACTTTTCCAATAATTACTCCCAAACCATATCTGCGTTTCTTAAATTACTCTCAAAGCTGTCTCTTTCCTTGCTTTTCCTAAACTTTTTCATCCTTTCTTTTTCTTCACAACTCAAACACATTGTATAGGTTGATGTGGATTTCAACCAGTTTCAATGGACACCTGTTAACCAATCGTCCAAAGTGTCCACAAGTTATGACACGTCGTCTGATGCAAAGATGGTGACTGCTTCCTCTGCTTCATCTATGGGTTACAAGGCGACTGATCACTTTTCTCCTCCACCATCACATCTGCAAGTGAAAGCCAGTGAAAGTAGCTCCCAGTCTCAGGAGTCTGCCTCCCGCCAAAGCTACACTGGGAGCAAGGAACAGTACTTCAAGCACAAGAGCATGGCGGAGCTGAAACGCCTCTACAAGCACATACATCCCGATGTGCGCAAAAACCTAGAGGAAGATTTCCTCAGCCAGCTTAGTGAAGCAGAAAAGGCATCGTTCGAAAGCAAAGAAATGAGTGAAGTCCAGCAAACTCGCTTTAGGTTTGAAAACGACGACTCAAGTGAATGTTCAAGCCCCGATGATGAGTCTTTGGAGTGGGACGAGATCCTCAAAGGGGAGGTGCAATCGAGGCGCTGGATGTTCGAGAACAAGCCTCTAGATACGATCAAAGACGATTCCACCGATGAGATTGAAGAGAGAAACATTGCACAGCAGGAAATAATAGCTGGCAAAGATGTCCGATACACAGCTTGGATGTTTGAAACTCAACCCATAGACGCTCTGGGGACGGAGGCTCCCGAAACTCTAGATCAATCGGAGAAACAGACCGATCTGGCGAGAGGTGATGTCCGCACCGCTACTTGGCTTTTTGAAACGCAGCCTCTCGACTGTCTTAACAAGATCTACCAAGAAGACGAACAGGAGTCGGATGGCAGTAAAGACATCACCGGAGGAGATGTCAAAACGGCCAGGTACCTCTTTGAGACCCAGCATCTGGACTCCTTGGGCAAAAGTGAAACTATTGAGGAGAGCAATTTCCTAAGCCTCAAGTCTGAGCTTGAGGAGATTAAGGGGGACGTCAAGACCACGACCCGCATGTTTGAGACCTTCCCCATGTGCGTCATCAGAGGAGATTCTGGTGAGATGCTGGAGATCACCACCATCCGCCGGGAGGAGACTGAGAAAGGAGACGTGAGGACGTCACGCTGGATGTTTGAAACCCAACCTCTGGATATGATCAACAAAGACCCGGCACAGGTAAAACTGATATGTGGAATTTCGCAAGAGGAAGCCACTCAAGGTGGCGTGAACAGAGGCAAATGGCTTTTTGAGACAAAGACTCTTGATTCTATCAAAGACGAGGAGTGGGAGAGTTCCTTGATTCAAAGGAAAGAGATAATCGGAGCTGATGTGAAAAAACATTGCCTCGTTTTTGAGACTCAGCCGATGGACACCCTCAAAGACAACACCAATGCTAGACCTTTACCCTCTGAAGATATCGTAGGAGGCGATGTTAAGTCAGCCAAACACCTGTTTGAGACGGTGCCCATGGAAAACCTGAAAGAGCTGCTTCAGGTGGGGAAGCTTACAAAAACGGTAGCATCCGAGGAAGAAAAAGGTGACGTGAGGCATCAGAAGTGGGTCTTTGAAAGCCAACCACTGGAGAGCATACAGGAGGAGAAGAAGGAGATCACAAGGACTGTAAATATTCAAGCTCAAGACAAAGGAGATGTGACAAACTATAAAGAGAGATTTGAAACTATGGATTTAAGCAAGTGTGAAAGAACAGAGAAAATCCAAGTTGAAGGCGTCACAAGTGGATCTGTGAAGTCCAACAAGGATCTATTTGAATCTACACCACTGTACGCCATCCAGGACAGCTCTGGCCATTATCATGAGGTGAGGACAGTCAGGCGGGAGGAGATAGTAAAGGGAGACACCCACAGCTGCAGATGGATGTTTGAAACGCGCCCCATTGACCAGTTTGACGAGAGCGTCAGTAAGTTCCAGATCATAAAAGGAATCTCCAAAGAGGAGATCGAGTCCGGAGACGTCAAAACAGCAAAGTGGCTGTTTGAGACCCAACCTCTTGACGCGATCAAGCATTTCAGCAATGCTGAGGTTGAAGAACATAAAACCAAGGAAGAAATTGAGAAAGGAGACGTGAAAACGTGCAGGTGGCTGTTTGAGACTCAGCCAATGGACGTTCTGTACGAAAAAGTTGACAGGAGTGAGACCGACGTGAAGGAAGTGCACAGAGGAGACGTGAAGACCTGCACGTGGCTGTTTGAGACCCAGATGCTGGATAACATTCGCGACCATTCGGAGACAGAGAATGTTCTGAAGACCTGCACAGTCAAGCAGCAGGACATCCAGGGCAAAGACGTGCAAATGGCTCGCTTCCTGTTCGAAACAGAGAACCTGGAAAACATCACCGGGGAGGAGGGCGGCTCCTTCAGGCGGGTCACCGAAATCGACGTCCAGTCAGGGGACGTTTCCAGGATGAAGTGCATCTTTGAGAATCGCTCATCGGATATCATAAGCTCTACTTCGGAGGAAACCATGCAGAGGCTGAAGACTCAGCAGGCTGAGGACATCCAGAAGGGAAACGTGGTGAACTGTACCTGGATGTTCGAGAACAAACCGATTGACACGATCTGTGACGCTGAAGGAAGGGAAACGCGCACAGTGACCGATGTTCAGGGGGGCGACGTCGACAAAGGGCGCTTCATTTTTGAGACTTACTCTCTGGATCAAATAAAGGACGAATCAAGTGAGACAACCGTTTCGCAACTAACGAGTATTTTCAGAAACGACACGGAGAAGGGAGATGTGAAAAACTATAGGATGATGTTTGAAACTCAACCGCTTTACGCTATCCGTGACAAGGAGGGCCACTACCATGAAGTAACCACGGTAACTAAAGAAGAAATCCTGAGAGGAGATGTGGTGGGCGCACGGTGGCTTTTCGAGACCAAACCTCTGGATTCCATAAGGGATACGGAGGAGGTCTATGTCATCAAAGCTGTGACTGAGGAGGGCATCAATAAAGGAGACGTGAACTCCGCCAGGTGGAAGTTTGAAACACAACCATTGGACGAGATCGCAGAGGAAATTAAAGTCAAGTCCAAGACAATTGCTGACATCCAAGGCGGTGATGTGAAGACAAACAAGCAGCGGTTTGAGACCGACGAGACTTTGCAGAAGTACGTCAGAACCGTGAGCGTCAGCGAAATCCAGAGGGGCGACGTCCGATCGGCCACATGGATGTTTGAAACCCGCACCATAGACGAGATTCGGGGGGACGGCGTGGAATACGACGGCATGGAGAAGGTGAAGAAAGAGGAAGTCATGAAGGGGGATGTCAAACAGTCCGTGTGGCTCTTCGAGAAACACCCGCTGGATAGCATCAGAGAATCAGAGGGCTCTGAGACCGTCGCGTCGAAGGAGGAAGTCCTGCGGGGAGACGTGAAAACGACCACATGGCTTTTTGAGACCACGCCGTTTCACGAATTTAACGAGAGCAGCGTGGAGAAGACCGAAATCATCGGCAAGAGCATCAAGGGGACACTGGAGGAGCTCTACAGCCAGAAAATGGTAGAATCTCAGGGTGTTCTAATTGAAGCGGATGAAATCGGCGACATTCGCATGGCAAAGTATAAACTCCTAAACCAGGAGGCCCCACAAATCCAAAAAGAGGAGATCATTAGTGGGGACCTGAGCAGCATAATGATGAACCTCCTGAACCGGAGGGAGACGGCAGAAAGGGGGATAACTATTGACAAGGAGGAGCGCGGCAACATCAACACCACCGTGAAGCAGCTGCTCAGCCAGGAGCGGGGAATCAATGTCGAGAAAGAGGCAATTATTCATGGCGATATTCAGGAGGCCATGACCAACCTGCTGAGGACTGAGGGCTCCTCCAAGCGAGGCATTCTGATTCAGGAAGACGAGAAGGGCGACGTCAAGATGACCATCTATTCCCTTCTAAATAAAGGGGAGAAAACCAGCATGGAGAGGGAGGATATCATTCAAGGGAACGTCACCAAAACTCTTCAGCGTCTCCTCTCCAACTCCGGGGAGGAGGAGTCGAAAAGGATACGAGTTGGAGAGATGGAGAGGGGAAACGTTAGCTTCTACACTACGTGCATCGAGTCTGGTGCCTTGGACTACTTGAAGCAGTTTCAGTCAGAGTCGAGTGAGGAGCATGAAGAGGTCCAAAAGGAGCACATCATTGGCGGCAACGTGGAAGAAACCAAAATCCTGCTGCGGAAGAATCAGCAGACGGTCGGACGTACGGTGGCAGAGGACGACATTGTGCCTGTTGATGTGAACAGTATTGTTCAAGTGTTCATGACAGAGCCGGCCGTCACCTACAGAAATCTAGAAACAAAGGACATTGTCAAAGGAGATCTCAGCGCCGCCATGGACTCACTGAACCATGCCATAAAGCAAAAAGTGGTCATCGAAAAAGAAGAGGTGGTGAAGGGAGACATACCCACAACTTTGAGGAGTCTGGAGGAGGCTCAGCATCAGCCCAAAGAAATGGAAAAGCCTGAAATCATCAGAGGAGACATAAGGAGCGCTTTGGAGTCGCTGGAAAAATCAGCGTCGGTCAAAACGGAGGCAACTGTTGAAGATTTGGTGCCCGGGGATATCAAAGGAACTCTGAGGAGCCTGCAGGAGGCGAAACAAGCCGTGAAGGAGGTGGAAAAGGCGGAGATTATCAAAGGGGACATTCACACCGCCATGCAAAGTTTGCACGAGGCGTCCAGCGAGAAGAAGTCCTTCCAGCACCAAGTAAGTGAGCAAGGGGATGTCAAAGGCACCATCCAGCTCCTGCTAGAGCCGACAACCTCTCCGAGAACTCAACGGAGGGGGAGCATCGAGGGAGACGTGAGGACTTCCATAAAATGCCTTTACGAGGGGCAGGAGGCAGCACAGGTGGAGAAAGAAGAGGTGGTAAGAGGGGACGTCCAAGGGGCAATAAAGTCACTAATGCAGAGGAAGCAGTACACGAGCAAGAAACGCTCGCACGCTCCCAAAAAAACAAAAGCGGTCGTAAAAAACCCATCAGCTGCAGAGCAAACGGAGCGTGAATCCACACAGGAATCCAAGAGCGTGGCAGTCACCTCGACCTCCGCCGTGAAAAACCTCGCTCAGAGTGGCGAAACGTGCACACAGAGGCACCATGACACCAAATCGCTGAAAACACAGGTAATAACCCAAGAGGAGCACGCAGTTGCTGTAGTCAAAACAGAGAATCCTGCAGGGGCTTGTCATCAGAAAGTGCAGCCTCCACAGAAAACACCTGCTCCCAAGCCTTTTATGATGAAGACGAAACAAAAGAGCAATCAGGATCAAACGGAGACGAAATCTGCTGATGTGAATGTGATCAAACAGAAGAGCGTCTCCAACGTGCAAATAAGCCAGACAACGACGGTCAAGCAGGTGCAGACGGCGGTGACGGAGAAAACCGTCACACAGAAGCAGGTCCAAACGACGCAGAAGAAAAGCGAGGTCCTCACCGAAAAGCAAAACCCCAATTTCAACCGCAAGAACCCCAACAAAGGAGGCGTTAAGACCGTCAAGGCAGAGATCCACTTCCCTCCGCCCCCATCCTCGCCGCCTCCTCCATCTGAGTCCGAAATGTCCCTTCCTCCACCTCCGTCACCGGTGACAGAGAGTCCGTCGCCCTCAACATCCCGGCCGTCGATCATGAGGCAGGACAGCGACTTGCCGCCTCCTCCGCCTCCACCTCCGATGGAATTTTTCCCTCCACCTCCCGCGGATTTTCTCCCTCCGCCTCCGTCCCCGCAAGAGCTAAACGCACTACCTCAGCCTCCACCTGCGAAGCCGTTTGGCAAACCTTTATTTAAAGTGCCCAAGCCGCCAGAACCGCCCAAGCAGCCCGCACCGGTGAAGCCCAAATGGCAGAAAAAAGCTCCACCTCCACCTCAAGTTTGCCCTCCTCCAGTAATAGAATCCACATCAAAACAAAAAGAGGAAACAAAAGTTGAAACACAGCAGACTGTAACCAGTGGCGAAACCAAACCAGCACCCACAAAAATACCCAGCATCCCCACTCAGAGTCCACAGCCACCGAGAAAAGTCTTTGTCCCCCCGATTAAACTGCCCCCACCAGAAGACCCGGCTCCAGCTCCAAAGGCCAAACCGTACGCCCGCAAATTTAAGACCCCGCTCATGCTGGCAGAGGAGAAGTACCGCCAGCAGAAGCTGGAGAAGGAGGCAGAGGAGATGAGTAGGGTCACCACTCCTACTTCACCACCGGTTAGCATAACCGCTGCCGGTATAAGTCAGTCTGCAGTGGAGAAAAGGAAGGAAGAAGAGGTTCTAGAAGTAGCGCCAACTGAGAAGACCCAGTCCCAAAAGCCTATTAGCAAACCCACTACTTTAGCAATAAATAAAAAAGCTGCCACTGCATCTTCCATGGCAACGTTGGATAAAAAGCTTGTTTCCGTAAAGCATACGAGTGAAAAAGTTTCCTCAGCTGCTAATCAGACTCATCATGAGGCCTCGGAAACCCAAACAAGCTCAAACGTGGTCACTTCCTCAGTTGTGGAGACGCAGCACTTCATGAAGAAATCCAGCGGCAAATCTGTGGAAGCTTCATCGATCCCGGTGAGGGAAAATCTGCCAAGCCACACCTCCGTCCCCCAAAGAAGCGAGGACGTGAAGAATGCGCCACAGGAGGGAAAACCAGCACCCATTCAGGCGACAAAAATTCCCAAAGTCAGTCCGAGCTTTAAAGTGAAAACATTTAAAGCTCCGATGGAGAAAAAAGATGAGCAAAAGGAAACGGTAAAAAGCAGCGTTGCGCAGAAAGTGAGTGTGGAAAGCAAACAACTGACTTCAGCAAAAGCTGATATTAAAACAGAAGTGAAGGTGGTGTCGGCCACTGAAGCGGACGCTCGAACCAAGCAGGTGCAGAAAACTGAGGTGGAGGTGAAGCCGGCGCCATCGGTTACCGTCTCACTGCCAAAGTTGACCAAGAAGACGGCGACCCATCAAGGACGGGATGTCATATCTGCCTCCCACAGCCAGCAGAGCGTCAAAGCGGAGCAGCGTCACGAGGAGGTGGTGGTCACCGAGCGGGTGGTGAGGAGGCAGGAGATCGTTCATCAGCAGCAAACCAAGCAACAAACGACAGAGGCAAACAAAACGCAGATAAAATCGAAAGCTGAGACAACAACCGATAAACGTGACGCCAAGGTTGAAGAAAACGCTGATTTGGAGAAGTCCAACACGTTGCAGAAGCTGTTGGCTCAGATGAAAGAGCTCGAGGGCCAACCGAGCAGATTGGACACCAACACCGTCAGGGAGGTCATAGGCCAAGTTCCCGACTGGGTCATGAGTGCAGACGAAAAGAAGAACATCAGTGAAATCGCCAAACAGCAAAGCAAGAAAAAGCTGAAAGAGATGTTTGCTTATGTGAGAACGATCGTCCACACTAAATTGACGCTTCTGGAGAAATGCGTGAAGAAAGAGGAGCCACCTCCCCCTGTGCTTCCAAAACCTGACAAAAAAGTTTTCAGCGTTGCAGCGCCACAAGTTAGCGCAGCGCAGAAGACACAGAAGAAGGTGGTGGAGGAGAAAAAGACTATGCAGGAGAGCAGAGTTCATGGGATGAGCCAAGCCACCGAGCAGAGGGTGTCCTCCCCGTTGGCAAGCATCCGGACCCCATCGCCCACGTTCATTAGCATTGAATCCCGGCGGGTGGACTCGCCCTTGAGAGTGACCCCGTCTCCTCCGCCTTTCAGGTCGGTTGGGACACCTCCGCCCCCTCCTCGGAAATCTTTCACTCCCACCTTCAGCAGGACCACGATGTCTCCCACTCTCAATCGCTCCGAGAAGTTGATGAAAGTCACCACCTCCAAGCTTTCCCGCGAAATGACTCCTCCTCCTCCTCCTCCTCCAGTGGCAATGCCAGAGGTCGACTGGGAGGCAACCCCAGAGAGGAGCGAGCAGGAGCTGGTGGACGTCGCGGAGATGGTGGATTCCATGATGACGGTAAAGGACAAGAAGTCCTTCTTCGAGGAGGCCCAGAGGGCTGAAGTGAACAAGACCTACTTCCGGAAGGATCCCATCGAAATCCCCGAACGTTTGGGGCCGGATGCCGAAGAATGCCCTGACGCCGCGACCCTCGACTTGCTGAAAGAGGACCTCCCGAAAGTAGACCTGTCAAAGCTCGTCAACAGGTTTGAGTCACCCCAGCCAAAAACTTACAGCCGAAAAGAACCCATCGTCATCACGGAGAGGCTGGGGAGCGACACCGAAGACGCAGAGCCCGACGTTCAAACCCCAAAAACGGAAGAGATCCCGACGTTCAACGTCAAAGCAATAAAGAATGTGTTTGAGACGGGAGAGCACAGCTCCCAGGCGGCCCGGGAGCTGAGGGAGCAAATCGAGAGAAGGGAGTCAGAAGGGAGTCACTCCGGATCCGTCGCAGAGCAATTCTCCAACGTGGACAACTTAGGAAACCTGACGGGAGGCGAAATGGATTCTGGGAGCACGTCGAGTCGCGGCAACCCCCCGTCCTACGCCGACGTGGTGAGGGGCAGAGTTCCGACCGTGGACGTGCCCCCGGAGGCCTCCACCGAGGAGCTGCTGAGGAGCTTCCAGCAGTCGTGGGCCGAGAGCCAGGGAGTCTTCCAGAACCTGGGTTTCAGGGTCACGGAGCAGAGGTCGTCGCAGATCGTGACCCACCAGCAGGAGACGTTTGTGTCGGGTAAATGGAGCTGCGCATCGTGGGGATACTAAAGAGGCGTGTTGGTTGTGTTTAACCCGCCTGCTGTGTGCTCGCCATTATCCAGCTGACTCACTTTACTGCTTAATTCTCAGTCTCATAAAAGGGTACAACTAGTACCGGACATTAGGGGCTATTCTTGCTGATAAAGTACTGGCAACTTTGATAAAATGTTTTTGCATGATCTTTGCTGTGTTTCTACTTTTTATTTCTATGGAATGTCGTTTTTTTATTGCCCAAAAACACTTATATGAACTACAAACCATCTAACAAGTATGTGAAGAATTTACTGCTAAAGAATTGAAATGGATTTGTTCCTTTTTTTTAACTACAAAAGTGTTTTTCTACCTTAGAGCTTTGACTTGAAGTCAACAAAATTTTGAAAAAAAACAAAAGAAGATAAATTTTAGCTAATATTGGCAGCTTTGGTGTAAATTTGATGCTAACCGTAAGCTTATACGACAAGCATTACAGATCAGGTGCAATGTGGGAGTGGTCTAGCTACAGTAGATGGCTTATATTGGCTACTGGATGCTGACCTTGTGAAACTCTGAACTCACTTAGGTTCAAGCGATTATCTACCATTTATGTAGGAAGTACTAGTAACCCCCCTCTTGTTTGATGCAGTTCAGCTTTGGCGTCCAGTGAAAAATTTAACCCAACGAAACTGATTCGCAGCACCGCAGAGGTCAAATGTGATCATCTGCAGTACGATTTCCTCTTGCAATTTTAAAGTTATGTAAAGACAGTGACAAATTCATAGATAGTGGCTAATAAAGTAGCCTATTTAGCAATAAAAATATTTTTATTTACTGTACAGTGTTCCCTCATTTATCACAGGAGTTAAGTTCTAAAAAATAACCTGCGATAGGTGAAATGTACAATGAGTTATTAATGTTTTAAGGCCATAAAACTCTTTGCGATAACATTTTTACATTTTTTTTTCTCTTATTGAAACTCTACATTTGTAGAAAAATAAGTCTAGTTTTATTGAACGAAAACAAAGATCTGATCAGAATTAAAGACTGTAAATGTGGCAAAAGAAATATTTATGGATATATTTACAGAAATGTAAAATTTTAACTTTTTTTAAGTATTATTAAGAATTGTACACAGTTAGAAATGTAATGTAATCATATATAGACACACAAAAAAGTCATCTTCTGGGATTCAACAAGAGTTCATTTGAAATTCACCTTTAACTTGTAGGCGCGACCGTTGGTGGTATAACCCCACCCCCCTTCCCCTCCCCCAAAGAGCTTGGAGCAGGGAGCTTGTGGTCCACCCAGCTTATTATTATATCACAAATATCATCTTTCTGAAACTCAATTTTTTTTTGTCCGCCCCTGATTTAAAATGATTTCATTAAAGTAATATTCTAATACTTCATATATGTCCTCCATCATCAAAAATATGCCACAAGAACATGTTAAAAACAACATAACACTATTTTTATAGGAGTTGGTCTTTGTCACTTTTACTGTGTTTGACCCATTTTCAAATGTAAAAATGGGTCAGTTCTGACCTGAACACAATATAAGGGTTAATAAGCGTCTAAATTGACAAACAAAAAGTGCGTAGCTACAATTTATACTCAAGTTGCTACCAGAAATTGCTATAACTGCGGTTTAACTCAAGTTTTTTAGTTTTTCAAATAACCAATTCTTGACTAATTCGTCTAGTGAGGATATACAACAGTCCCTCACAATATCCCGGTTGACTTTTTGCGATTGATTTTTTTCGGTGCAATTTTTTTCTTCCTTTTTTTAAATAAAGTGCCATGTGTTCTGGGTCTTGATTGGCTGTTGACTTCATCAATTTACTTTTTATTGTACATAATGTGTTTAGTTTGCCAAATTTACATAAATCTTCGATTGCGATCAGATCTTTGGTTTTTGTTCTATAAAGCTGAACTTATTTTTTTTTTACAAATCTCCAAGTTTAAATAAGAGAGAAAGTGTTAATGCGAGGAGTTTAATGGCCTTGAAAGTATCTATAATTCTTTGCGGATTTCACCTACCGCGGGTATAAACGAGGGAACACTGATTAAGATAATTTTATTGCTAATTTAGCTAATTTATTAGGTACTTTCTATGAAGTTTAAAGTGTTATAATCAGATTTACACTAATATGTTACTGCTCACAAACCAAAGAAATCAAGAAACTCCTTTTTGATTGAAATTGTGTCTGATTGTTATTGTTTTATCAATAAAATCTGATTTAGGTAAAAAATAAATAAAATCTGTCAAAACCGTAAAAATGTGTCTCTTTGCAGAAAATTCGAGTTCCAGAGTCCGAACTGTGCAGGGTGTGCCGGAAGCGGGTGTACCCCATGGAGTCACTGATGGCAGACAAACAAAACTTCCATAAAAGCTGCTTTCGCTGTGAGCACTGCGGAGGCAAACTGAGGTGCAGTAACCTTCAGGAACAAAAACATTTCAAAAGTTATGTCTGTTTTTTTAACTTTTTTTTGTTTGTTTTTAGCCTCGGCAACTACGCCTCTCTCCATGGACGAATGTACTGCAAGCCACACTACAAACAACTGTTCAAGTCCAAAGGCAATTACGATGAGGGATTTGGACAGAAACCACACAAAGAACTTTGGAACAACAAGAATTCCCCCGTGAAGTCCCCGTCCGCTCCGAGGAAAGCCACAGACCCCGGGGCAACTCAGGGGAGCGACCCGAGCAAATTAACGGATCGGAAACAGAGGCCCACCAGTAAAATTTCTGTCACGTGGCCTCCCAACACCGATTCCCCGAGGAAATCCTACGCAGTCGAGGAGGAGCTGAAGCTGGTCAAGCCGTCGTGGCCCCCCAAGGAGGCCCCCGACCACTTGGATCGGCCTTCGGTTAAAGAAAACGGCGCCCCCGTGGCGTTGGAACAAACCGCCCCTCAGGAAAGAAACGACACGCATGAGGAAAACTGTGTACCGGGAAGCGGGAAGGAGGCCGACGAGGAGCCGACGAGGGTTCCTCTAGAGTCAAATAATGCTTCTGAGGCGCAAGCGGGCGCAGAAATGAGCCCTGAAGTGGCACCTGAAGTGGAGGCGACGCGGCAGAGTGAAGGGAAGGACGGGGGAGGTGAGGGAAGCATCAAAGAGCAGGCGGGAGACGAGGAGGAGAGAGCCGGGAGGGAGGAGGAGGAAGTGACGGTAAACGGGCAGGTAGATGAGGGGACGCTTCAGAAGGAGGTAGATAAAGGAAATAATGAGGGCTCCAGCACTGAGGAGGGAGTGAAGGTCACCGTGATAGACGCGGACGCTCCAGGAGCGAAGGCGGTGAATGGAAATGCCAATAACAATAATAACACCCGTCAGGCGCCATTTGAGCAGGAAATCCTGCTCGAAGGGCTTTATTCGCCGCCGTTTGAGACGCATTTTGTCCCGGACGCTGCCAGCGAAGAAGCAGATCAGATGCCAAGTGAATTGCTGTGTTTAGCACAAAGGGGGGACGCTCCGGAGCCGGCGGGTGCCAAACAAACCGAGCCCACGGGCCGCCGGTCAGACGTCTTCACAGAGGCAGCCTGTGAATCAGAGGCGGCCTTCCCCGGAGATGTTTTTTCCGACCTGAGCGCCGGCAGCCTGATATCCGATTTCACATCTGACTTCTTTGGTGGAGCCGGCGGGGGGAAGCCTTCTCGATCGGCACTAGATGACCTTTTGGATTTCGGGATAGAAGTGAGCAACGCGAGCCGAGGGGACGACGACGGCGGCGACGTGGCCGCTGTGACGGAGGACAATGAAGGCCTGACGGTGGAGGAGCAGATCAAGAGGAACAGATGCTACGATAGCGAGGACAGTTCTTGAATTCGGCCCATTCAGCTTCTAATCAGGCGACTCAGGCGACACGCCATTTTGTCTCTCTGTCCATGGAGAGATGAACTGCTCGGAAAGGGGTTTTTGTACGGCGTTTGCAAATCAGCTTTTATTCATAATACGGCTTTGTTTGACTCTGCCTTGATGCACCTGGTGTGCACCTTGTATGTCATGTGGCTCCTAAAAATCTGCTTTCTTTGTGTTTCAATAAAGGTTTTTTGCCCTTTTGTTTTCGTCCCCTTTTTTTCTCCTTTCAGCTGATCTCATCTTACGTTGGGTTGGATAAACCCAACAATATTTAGATTAAAGAAGTGTCTTTTCTCTTAAGTATTGATATGCTGCTGAGCTTCAGTTTACTCATCTTTTCCAAACCATAGTACTCCCATCCCCATGTCTGGCAGTTGTGAAAGGAGACTGAAAGAGTTTAAACCACCAGGGCCGTGGCTGACCCCGGCGGGGCTGATCCGAGGACCTCACTAAACCATCCAATCGGTAGTAGCGACGGGCGGTGTGTAAAATACAAACCATGACAAATCCTGCAGCCTCCTTTCGCCTTCCGCTTGCTCCCCGCCATCGCTGTATGAGCTTTCACCATCGTCATCCGAAGCCCCTGTATCCTCAGATGAGGAAACCTCCGGTTCAAACTGGTAGGGCTGTACACCCTCCGAACCCTGTGTCGTTAAAATTCCCGTGTTTGATGAAGGCTCATCACCTTCATCCAAAGAAATATCCGCTAAATCGTGATCTACATCGCTTTCCAAACCGTCCGCCATTGTTGTTTACACTCTGGGATCCCTGAGGTGAAGTCACGCGCAGCCCCCGCCCATCAACACCTATCGCCCAAATTTAAAGCTGTGCACGACCATAAAATGATCAATAAAATCGTGCTGGATCATTTTAAGTGACTATTTTTATCAGATTCGTTTTCCAAGTTGCATTAACTTTCTAAATTAAAAACAATTTATAGCCACTGCACGAGGCCTTTAAGGGTCAATGTGGTACCTGTTGCACAAGAGTGACTTCATTTGGATGCCTGCTCTGCATGTCTTCGATCTTCTTTCTCCTATTGGACATAACACCATTATAAATGGCAGATTAGATGGCACAGCTATTTTGCTTTTTTTTCCTCTAATGCTTTATAAATTGCAACAGAAGAAGAAAAAGTGTTCAAATAATGACATTTTACTTGGTCTCACATGTCTAGATGAGGCACTTTGAGGCTAAGTAATTTGCTCTGGAATATTTTTACTCGTCAACAGTTTTTAAAGCGGGTTAAAAAAACTAAATTTTAGCCCTTTAACATCAGAGATGTCGCGTGTGATCTTACATAAGACGCTCTTTGGCATACCGTGATTCTTTTAACAACATGAATCAGCTGATTCCAACATGCGGAAAATCCTCTGTTCATATTGTAAAGCCGTCACCAACCTGTATGCAACATATTACTAATGTCAAGTGTTGCATGTCAGGCTTCAGAATCCAATGGCATTTCGTAAATTGCGTAAGCGGTAAAGGAGTTACGATAATGGAATGTCAACAGTAGAGATAAATCTCAAAGTTTTAGGGTTAATTGGCTTGGATGAAGTGTCCAGATTTATTCCTAGTTTTTTTTACAATACACTTTTAAAAAAACACATAATCATAATTTTGTTTGTCAAAGAATCAAATATAAAGAAATTCTTTAGAAATCTTTCTTAAGAAATTAAATTAAAGCGAGACTGTACGTCCACACCGAGGGTGCTCATTAGGTCCACTTAGAGGCATGAATAGTTTAGCTAAATTCCTCAACACTGTTCTATTGATTTTTCTTTCCTGCAGGCCTGCTGCAGATTTTTCTTACAGATTTTTCCATTAGGAGGATTCTGTGGGTCGTTACGGATTTTTCCCGCCTGCTCAGCTTCAGCCTGACCGTGTGGGATAACCGCCCGCAAAGAGGCTCTCCCGCTGTGTGTTAATTACAGGAGCCGGAAAATGTCAGGGAGGCGACGGCTCGGCCAGTTTCTGCGTGGGCCTCCGCTGCTGTCGGATCGATAACTCAGCATCCCAAATTGTTGTCCAGCATCTTTTTAATGGGATCCTTTTATTTTTCTTCACCGTCAGCAGAAAACAGATTAAAACATTGTATGTGCTTGATTGTTGTTCTTCCAGTTTTGATAACTTATTTCTATAAATCAGCTACTTTTATGTGACATGTGTTCAAGAAAAGGGTTAGCATTTAGCATTGTTCATAATTGACTATAGCTAACTGATACTAGCGCTTGTTGGAAAAGGTTTAGACTATGGCTACATATCCATAAATACCATCATGCTGTGACCAAAATGCTGGTTTTTAGCAAATTCAACAGGCGGTTACGCACCGGCATTTGTTATTGGGAAGCAGCCACGGATATTTTGACAAAACGTTACCGGACGATTCTTCTCTAAAAGATAACATCGGTCATTGGTCATCTGGGAACATCTTGAGCTTGTGCTGGAGCAATCCAGTGACAGGCAGTATTATCTCATTACAAAATTGGGCAACACCTGGGCGGCCAGACGGCGGATCGCTGACCGGCAGCAGCTCTGATACGATCAAATGCCATGGCCACTAGTAGCCGAGGGGTATATAAAATTGCTAAAAAATGTTGGCCAGAAATGAAATATGCCAAACTTCATCAGCCGGAAACAGAAATTGAAACTTCACTAGCTGTAAACACAAATTGCCAAACATCATAAGCCAGAAAATAAAATTGCCAAAACATCATTAGCCGGAATATTCCAAACAATAGCCGGAAGCAGAAATGGCCAAACATCAATAGCCGAAAAATGTAAATTGCCAAATATCATTATCCGGATGCGGAAATTGACAATCATCGTTACCCAGAAACGGAAATTGCCAAACATCATTAGCCGGAAGCAGAGATTGCCAAACATTACAAGCTGGAAGCGGAAATTGCCAAACATCATTTGCTAGAAACAGAAATTGCCAAACATCATTAGCCGGAAATTGAAATTGCCAAACATCAATAGCTGGAAGCTGAAATTGCCAAACATCATTAGCTAGAAATGGAAATTGCTAAACATCATTAGCCGGAAGCTGAAATTGACAAAAATCATTAGTCAGAAATGTAAATTGCCAAACATCAATAGCTGGAAGCTGAAATTGCCAAACAGCATTGGCTAGAAACGGAAATTGCCAAACAGCATTGGCTAGAAAGGGAAATTGCCAAACATCATTAGCCAGAAACAGAAATTGCTAAACATCATTAGCCGGAAGCTGAAATTGCCAAACATTAATAGCCGGAAGCTGAAATTGCCAAACATCATTAGTCAGAAACAGAAATTGCCAAACATCATCAGCCGGAAGCTGAAATTGCCAAACATCATTAGCCAGAAACAGAAATTGCCAAACATCATCAGCCGGAAGCTGAAATTGCCAAACATCATTAACCAGAAATGGCCAAATATGATTTTCCGGAAATTGCCAAATATATTTAGCCCAAAGCGGAAATTGCCAAACATCATTAGCTGGAAGCTGAAATTGCCAAACATCATTAGCCGGAAGCTGAAATTGCCAAACATCATTAGCCAGAAACAAAAATTGCTAAACATCAATAGCTGGAAGCTGAAATTGCCAAACATCATTAGCCGGAAGCTGAAATTGCCAAACATCATTAGCCAGAAGCTGAAATTGCCAAACATCATTAGCCAGAAGCTGAAATTGCCAAACATCATTAGCTGGATGCGTAAATTGCCAAATATCAATAGCTACAAAGGGAAATTGCCAAACATCATTAGCTACAAAGGGAAATTGCCAAACATTGTTAGCCAGAAATTGCCAAACATCATAAACCAGAAATGGCCAAATATGATTAGCTAGAAAGGGAATTCCGCAAGATTTTATAGTAGTACCAATTTTAATGCATTTCTGGTTTACTAAGCTTATTCTGTCCCGGAGAAAAGCAGGTTTGCACTGACATATCGATAAAAAGCTGCTTTAAAAGTGTTGCTTACCTAAACCACTTTTCTCTGCAGATCAGCTCATGGTTGATCGTGAAAGGAGTTACTGTATGTCAAAGAGCATTGTAGGTTTTGACAGAGACACCTCGGGTGATAAAAGTTTAAAGATTAAAAAACATATCTGTTGAAGTTGCCAGTTATATTAGTCTTTTTTGGTGACTGTAGCGTTAGTGTAATATGTTAAAGTGGTGCAAATCTTGCTCCAGGCTCTATTTCACAGCTCTTCAAACGGTTGGCTCTTCTGTGAATTAAAATACATCACTACCAAATCCGAATTTGACTTTTAACGTACGTAGATCCCAAAACACGTTCTAAAAATGTGCGTAGCTACTCATTGACACAAGAGTTTTGAAGCCCGAAACGCACGTTCAAGCAACCACTTTTGAAAAAAGGTCTATGGAAACTTGCGTTGCCGAAGGTGATGCAGATGTAGCTTAAACCCCCTAAATTGATTCACAAGTATTTGGACATCATTCATATTCTTGTATACTCTCTCATTTTTTTGTCATTTAAACTTTTGGTCCATATGAACGTGGGAATCTGTGGTTTATTGATGGAGCGAATGTGGTTTGATTCCTTGCCAACCTACTGTCTTTAGGACAAGACACCAAACCCTCCCCCGTTCATGTGTGAATGTGGATACATTTTCCACAAACCAATAAGTAGATGTGACCACAAAGATGCGCTGACCACCTAACCAAAGTAGATCCATCACCAAAACAGTCTGAAGTCTCAGATTTTTTTTATTCTGGTGGACAATTAGCAATCAAGACTTGGATTTCCAGTATGTTACCAACCAAAATTGGCTAAAACCACCAAAGAATCTGTTTTTAAGCCTAGCTAAGGTGCTAAAAGAACATTTTACAGTATATTTAGATGCCATTTTAGTCCTTAAAAGCCAAACTAAACAAAAAAAAACCCACAAAAAATTAAGCTAAAACATAAAAAAAACTCAAAAAATGCAACATGCTGAGTTACCAAAGTATGCCCATATAACAGATACAGTACATATTGCAGATTGAAATGAGCCTTCTCACTGATAGACTACCTAACCTGATGAAAACATATTTACCTTGAGCAGATGGTGAATCACTGAAGCCTTCAGGTGTTTTATTAAACAGACCTGACCTTTTAACGCTCCACATTTACACAGGAAGTACTCAGGAGGCAAAAGTCTTTACCGAATGCTGTTAAAAATATGTGTCAAAAAAAAAAATAAAAAATCCTTTCTGACCTTGCTTTTGTTTCATTATTTCCCTCTGGAAACCGAAGTCCACCATCAGTGAGGGGTGCAATCTTTTTGGGTAATTCTACTCTGAGTACAAGGAAAAGCAAAAGGTCAGAGCAACTCCTCTGGGTTTTAGAGTGGAACTGTAAAAGGGTTTTGCTTAAAGACATCTCATCATCTTATGTGAGGCTTTGTCAGACATTTTTTGTCATTTAGAGAAAGAATAAATCAATGTTTGAAAGATTATTGATCACACACCTATAATCATTACCAACTAAATATTTCAGAAAAGCACTCCATCCAGAATTACCAAGGACGTACTCAACCCAATGTGTGAAAATCTTCAAGTGTTTGTATTTATTTGAAGAAAAGTAAAACAAAATTTGACGGTTTGAAAGTAATTTTATAATATTTAACCTATATAGTTTTAACATTTAATTTTGAAAAACTAATACCACCTGCTGAGCTACCACAAGAATCTGGCACCAGTTGGAACCGTAGACATATGTACACTAGAGAGGTGTTTTTCAACCTTATTTTGAGTCAAGGTACACTTTTTACATGAAAAAAATTATGCGGCACACTAGCATCAAAAAGGTTAAAAAATAGTCTGTAATTATGTACAGTCCCTCCACAATCTAGAGTACATTTTTTTTTAAATAATCAGTAAGGGTCATTGCAGCGCAGAGGTGCTGTCACTTTAACCCAGTGTTTCTCAATCTCAATTCACTCTCTTCTCAGTGATGATCTGCTCTGTTTTAGAGAAGATTCTCTCAGATCTCAGGTGTCTGGACAGGTTGATTGAGGAGCCATAAATATATATATAAATATATATACATATATAGAATTATTTCTTGCAGACTCTGTTCCTTCTTACTATCAAGAAAAGTCAAATGGTTCCAGTTTTTTCTTCTTTTCCAATGTCTCTCACTTTCTTTAGGTTATATGTTATCTCTCTCTCTCTGTTTGGGTCTCGCGCTGCTGCACGTATAAGCCCCTCCCCCCAATGTGCGCACTTTCTCTCTTTCTTTTCATCTCTGTTAAATATTTTTCCATCGTATTTCTTGAGGTTTAATTAAATATTTCCTCTCTCCGTGTGTGGATATCATGGTCACAAACGGTTTTCCGATCAACTGTTTAGTAACTTACACAAATGGCATGATCCCCGAGTTGTCCCGCGTTCCCTTTCATTTGAGAATCACTGCTTTAACCCCAATGCATCATGGGGGAGGTGGTGCATAACTCACGCAGATTCCGGGCATACTCGCGTCTCTGAGCTTCATTCTTTTCTTCACTTTTTAAACAGGATCCCGCTGGAAGCTAACCTGCTAAACACGAGCTTTAATTGTTATTTTTGTTGGAACTGAGAGACTTTATGAGCCGAATCAGAACAGGAAGTGATTACGTTAACCACTTCTGATTGGTCAGATTGATGACATGTGATCAAGCCTCCAACAACGATTGGCGGAGACAGTTGAAGGGGGCGGGACTTTTCTGAAAACAGAGTTTGCGGCTAGTTTTGCGGCCAGATTGCGGTAACGTCATTCTAATTAAAGAGTCATTTATAGAACCAAAGAAAAATGTATTTTACGAGTGACTAGAGCACATCACCCACTGGAATTTGAGTGACAAAAATGGAGTCTGAAGTGGGTCATGGGCCAGAGTTTGCTCCTCCCAGTTCAGCAATAAGCAGCAGTAGACAAGACCGAACGAGAACAGGAAGTCTGGGTTGTCAACATCTCTCTTGTAAATGTATTGAGTTTTTTTCTCATCATTTTGTTTTCTCGTAAATTCAGAGTTTTCTTGTATACTGACAACTTTTTCTTGTAAATCTGAGATCTAATATAATAAATCGACCTGTAAATTTATGAAAAAAAAAAACAATAAATCGAGCCTATGACTTTTTAAACAGATCAATTTAGCTTCAGAATTGTAGTGAGGAAGCTATGAACTCACCATAGTAACAGTTGTTTAATTTTAAAATTACCTTTTTTTAATGTAGTACTTAGTTTCCTGTCTTTGCACGCCCTGCTGCTCTTTATTGAATGAATGTGCTTCACTCAGTCGTCTGGCTAAAGTAGAAACTGACTCCTTGACTAAATCGAGTCTTTTTTCTGACATATAGCCACATTTTAGCTCATGAATCTGCAGACGGTGACTAGTTTGACCAGGTAGATGGAACACACCCTCTAGTCCCCCTTCTTGAAAAGGGGAGCCACCACCAGCCCTGTCCGCCAGTCCAATAGTACTGGCCCCGACTGCCATGTGCTGCTGCAGAGACATATCAGCTAAGACAGTCCCACTGCTAACAGAGTCGTCAGGTTGTGGAGTGGGCTCCATCCAGTCCCAGTGCCTTCTTGCCATAGAGCCGGGGTCCCCAAACTTTTTCTTGTAAGGGGCACACAACTGTTTACTTCTCTGATGTGGTGCGGGGGCGGTTTGTAGGCTAACAGAAAAAGTTTAACAATCACAGTCAAAATGTAAACATTTAAATTATTCATTTATGTAATCTTCATAGAAGAAAAGATCTACTAAAATATTTAAAAAACGATTGATACTATTTAAATTGATAGCGCATGTACCTACAGTTGGAAGAACCTTGGTCTGAAATCTTAAAATAGTGAAAACCTGGTGAATCTTGCTCCAGGCTTTTTCTCTCACAGCTCTATTTCAGTATACGAAAAACTTGGTGTCATAGAATTCCAACCAGGCAAAAATCACAATCATTCATTTCCTCGACATAATCAGTTTTTGAACGGTTGGTACTTCCTGAATTATACAGAACAACATTCGTTCATTCATCACTACCAAATCTGAGTTCTTGATTGGTCAAAGTTTGACCGGGTATAACTTTTAGCGTGCGTTTAATGGATGTGTGTTTTGTATAGAGAGCCTGAAAATGGTCGTAAAAATTTGCACAACTTTACATGAACGAGAGTTTACGCAGACTTTTTATTGAAGATAGTG
Organism: Oryzias melastigma; assembly: GCF_002922805.2. Lineage (NCBI taxonomy): Eukaryota > Metazoa > Chordata > Actinopteri > Beloniformes > Adrianichthyidae > Oryzias > Oryzias melastigma. The sequence continues at coordinate 10,034,411 of NC_050513.1, read as the reverse complement.
ACTTGAAAACGAAGGTGGTGTGAACGTAGATTAAGAACCAAAATATTCTTACTCCCAACTCATCACTTATTAACGTTTTGTTAAGGACCGATCAGCGTCAAAAATGTATGTTTTGGGTGTACCTCGTCATTTCTAGATGTGCTTAAATTACAGGTCCCAACCTCCTGGACGCGAACCGGATCTAGTCAAGTATCGGTACCCTAACCTTAACTCTGTACTGAGGGTACTGAGTAAGCGCACCGAAACTGGCTGCGTCCAGAGGACTAGTCCGCGTTGGGTACCGCGTCCAGTACCGGTTTAATAACTCTAACCTGGTTTGCCTCCGGTTTGGATGGAATATCTGGTACCACATCTGGTATCACATCTGGTATCGCGTCCGTTGTTCAGTTAGGGTACTGGTACTGGCTGGGTCCTAAGGATCAGTCTGCGTCCGGTACCGGGCGTACCCTAACCCGATTCGTGTCTATTACCACGTCTGGGCCTGGTTTGTGGCTGATATCGGGTCGGGTCCAGTACCACATCTGGTAACACGTCCGGTATTGCGTCCGTTGCCAGGTTAGGTTAATGTTACAGGGAGTGCCGGTACCGCTCGCAACCTGAGGACAAGTCCGATTCCACCTTAAGGTGACGGTACCGGTCACATCCTGAGAACAAGTCCTGTTCCACATTGGGTACCGCGTCGGGTAACAGTACCCTAACCCTGCACTGTGGTGCAGTGGTTAGCGCTCTTGCCTCACAGCAAGAAGGACCTGGTTCAAATCCTGGCTGGGGGTTCTGAAATAGAAACACCAACTAGGACATTTCTGTGTGGAGTTTGCATGTTCTCCCTGTGCATTACTCTAAATTGATTACTCTAATTGTGAAAGAGAGAGTGAATGTGTGTGATTGAGGCTCTGGGACAGAATGGCGACCTGTCCAGAGTACATCCTACCTTTGCCCATCAGTAGTTGCGTTAGGCTCCGGCATCACCTCGACCCCGAAAGAGACAAGAAGATGAATGAACCCTAACCTGGTTCGTGTCCAGTACCACATCAGGGCCCGGTTTGCATCGGGTACCGCGTCTGATACCGGGCCGGGTCCAGGACTGCATCTGGTACCACATCATCTGAAAGACAATGTTGCCGGGTTAGGGTAGTGGTACTGGGTCAGGGCACCGGAACCGGCTGCGTCTTGAGGATCAGTCTGCAACAGTAACAGTAAATGGACTTACCTGCCAACCACAAAATGTTCCTCCTCCTCTACAGTTTTAACATGAATAGTTGTAGCAACAAACATAAAAAAAAACAGAAATAAGCGAGTAAATATGCTTTATTCTAGTGAGAAATGTAACTCTTCCACTTGTCAATTGATAAAAAACTGCTCTCTTCTGCAACCTGCCTCTAGTGGTCATTTGAGGAACTGCATTTTTTTCTTATTTTTATTTCCTGTTTTTTCATCAAATTGGGAAGCAGACATTGAGATTTTGGTTGAAATTCTGCATTAGGACCAAACTATACTATACTAAACACCAGCAAAAAAGAAAAAAAATACCAGACATTAGTGGTCCCATCTTCCATATGGACTTTGAAGATTTTTTTTCCACAAAATATCTGGTATTTCTTAATGTTTTACTTAAATGTTCTGATAATTTTGTTTTTATACTATTAAGACAAATAAAAGGAAGTCAATTCAGTTAATTAAAAAAAGTAAACAACCACCAGAGAAATTATTATAAGTGCGCATTTGACTATTGAACAGTAGGCGATTGATTAAGAGGTTGTTTCTTTAGAAGAGAAATTCTTTGAAAATCCTTTTTTTCCCTAAATATTAACTTTATTAGACATTTTTCCATTGAAAGCTCAAGTTGGTTCCAGAAATTTCAAATATGTCACTTTGATTTATTAAACCTTTCACTAAGGACAAGTTTAATCCAATACCCATAAACTACACTCATTGAGTATGCATATGAGGTGGTGGATCTAGAAGTTCTGCTTGAAGAGCCTCGTGCATTTCGTGCCGTTTTGGCCCCTATCTGATATTAATGAAAGCAATGCGCCGACATTTCTTTAGCTTGCGCTGAACATCCCATTTCTAAGCTCATTAGACCGATTATGAGTTTTCCCGAACTCAATCAAAGAGCTCGAACGTCTCGTTCATCCATGTTTTTTTCCATCACTTTTTAATTAACCGGTAGGGGCTTCACGTACCGCAAACTTTACAGTAGGATAAAGGAAACACGGCTCAAAGAAATAGTCAAAACTCCACATGTCTGATCAAACACATCGCAGGATTTAGTTTGTGACACCCAAGACATGCTTTTTTGTTTTTTATGGGCATAAGTCCCATAAAAAACATCAACAAACAGTTTTTTTTCAGTCTATGACAGCTTGGGATGTTTTTCTGTCTGTATTTTACAAAAGATAAAAAGTTAAGTTAGACGCCATTGTTGTCACTATGTCACACGATCAGGGTTGATTCAGTGAACCTGTTGGCTGGGTTTTTTTGGGGGTAATTTATATGGAGGGGGTGGGTAGGTCGTACTATTTTTGTTGATTGCATAATTTATTCAAAGAATTATTTTTAAGGTTTTAAAATGATCTTTTTTTGCAGTTACTTATTTTTTATGCTCAAGAATAAATTCAAGTACGGTGGACTATTAGGGCAACCACAAAAAAAGGAATATTATGAGTTTAATTTTGAAATTTACAAAGTTAAAGTCAAAATAAGCCTTGAGTCCGATGAGTGAACGCTGTATGCAGCAGCAGATCGACTAAACTGTGAAAAGTACATTTTCATATGAAACTCTGCATTACTAACACAGAAAAAAAAAGTCAGCCTCACTGGTAATAATTGGATTTTTAGTCCCCAAAAGGTTCAGAATCTCTTTGTTTTATACGTTTTATTTCTTCTTCAAGCATAGCTCTGATAAAAAGACAATTTTTGTTCTTTTTCTTGTAAAATTTACGCATATTTCTCTCATAAATTTGGCACATTTTTCTCTAAAATGTATTACTCTTTTTTCTTAAATTTATTACTTTGTTTTGTAAATTTACAACTTTTTTCTTGTGAATTTTCAACTTTTTTATTGTAAATTTATAACTTTTTTTCTCGTAAATTCAGAATTTCTTTCTAGTAAATTTAGATTTTCTTTCTCATAAATTTACAACTTTTTACTTGTGAATGTACAATTTTTTTTTTAAATGTATATATTTCTTTTATTAAATGGAATCTTTTTTATTGTAAATTTAAAACTTTTCTCTTGTAAAATTACAACATTTTTTGTCGAAAATTCAGAATTTCTTTCTTGTAAATATACAACTTTTTTTTGCCAATTTATAATTTTTTCTTTTTACAACTTGTTTCTTGTAAATTTATAATTCTTGTATATTGACAATTTTTTCTTCTTTCCTAAAAGATTTTAAGTAATAAATGTACAACTTTAAAGTACTGACTGAACTTCATCTTCCAGCTGCCCCAGCCCACAGTTCCTGGGTCCTGCTCAGCTGTCTCCAATCAGATAATCACCACCTGCTTTTTAAGCAGCACACAAATCCACACTCAGTGTGAAGTATTGTTTGTGGCACCTTGCCTGCATTACTGAGCGTTTCTACCTCGACCTGACCTTCTGTCTCTGACCCTGTTTTATCTCTGATTGCCTGCCGCCTGCCCTGACCCTCGCCTGGACCTTGACCACTCTACTGACTTCTTGAATGCTCCCATGCTCGTGACTGACCCCGATTTAGTTTTGTGGACTTTTAGCTCTGCTTAGTTCTGAACTAATAAACCTGCTGCACATAGAACAAGCTGTCTGCCTGTTTGTGACAGTAAATTTATGAGAAGAAAGCGTAATAAATTTAGCCTGACTTTTTAAGTCATAAATAGACACATTGATTTTCAGAATTTTCTGATTACAACTTTTTTGTAAACTTACAACTTTTTTCCTGTATATTTTTGATGCACTGGCCTTGTGCTGCATGGTGCCCTAGGCGAAAAGGGATTTTAGCTTCTGCTTTGAGCCTGTTTTTCCTCCTCTTCCTTTCTTTTTTGACCTTAAAGCTGACTCTAAGGGCTTTTTTTGTTCCTTTTTTTTAATCCTTTTGAGTTTTAAGGGGGCACTAACGGCAGCAACACAAAGCGCCCCTTCTCTACCCCACCTAGTTTAGATAGCGTCAGGTAAGAAGGGACGCCACACTGGGCAAAATGATTGATTACGTCAAACTTTTGAGTTATTTTATTCATGGTTTTGATTGTTCCTTTTTTTATTTTTACATAAAACAAACAAAAACATTAATATATAGGCTAACTTAGTTAGGCTTCGCTTTCACTGCGCAGTTTGTTTCCATGGCGCATGTGTGGTGTAGACTGCTAGCGTGTCATTGCGTCATTGAAGTGCAATGACTGGAAAAGCAACAAAAATGGAGGTCGTCCAGCTTGTTTGTCTTTTTCTTGCTTTACATTTTGTACATTGGGTATAACAGAAATGTATTGTTTGAAAAAAGATTGCAGGCGGCTAAGAGGATACATAGCAAAGCTAGCTTAGCGCTATACTGGTGCTTTCTATTGTCGTCATCACTTTTCCGTTCCATTTTTTTCATGGAACTACAAGGGATAGGGGACCTGAAGAGGTACGGTTCAGTACTGTTTAATAGGTCCATTTATGCAATAGAAACACTCAAAATACCTAACCGTACCGTACCGCCAGGGGCACCCCTGGTCATAGGCGACTGCCTAGGGCACCATCTGCTGGAGGGGCACCAAATCCTAAGGATTAGGCTATATATTAATGTTGTTGTTTTTTTCTTAGGTTTTATACTCTACTCATTTTGTGTAAAAACAATAAAAAATACATAAATTAAATAACTAAAAAGTCTGATGTCATCAAGATTTTCGTCTGGTGTGGCGCCCCTCCTTACCTGATGCTGCCGCTGTTTAAGCTAGGTGGGGGGAGAAGGAAGGCACACGGATGTTAGCGGGTCTTTAAAACTTTAAGGTGGAAAAAGCTGTAAAACAAGTCCTCAGGGACAGTTTTAAGGTAAAAAAAAAAAAGGGGGGGGGGGAAGAACAAGAAGGAAAAACGGGATTAAAACCCCTTTTTTCCAAGGACGCTAGCGGTTTCTGGGGCCAGGAATGTGTACTGCTCAGTGGAAACGATGCTTTTTATGGATTAAATACAGGTAACTATTGTTCCACACTAAACAGTTGTTTGGATCCAATGTAAAGTTGCTCCCTGGAACCTGCCTCTAGTGGTCATTTAAGAAACGGCAGCCTCCAATTTAGGAATGGAGGGAGTGGGGCTCCCTAACAAGGGCGTAGCCTAAAGGGAAAAGCACAAACTGGAAAAATTAGGACCAGGAAGGAAATAAGGTGGAAGAAATGACCCATTTCCTGCAGGCACCCTACTTAGGACCTGTAATAAAGTACATATCTTTGTTGGAATTTTTAAAAAAAAAGTGTCTGAGCAAAGCGGGTACCTTTTCCGGCATTAATCTTGCCCCCCTCCCACACAGAAGTGGACTCCTCCATCGTTGAACCCGGACCTTCTTCGCGGTGTCCTTTCACGCGGGCTCGCGGCTCTCTCCCTCCGCGCGAGCCGCGCGCTGATTGGCCGCTCTCCCTCCTCCCTCGCCGAGCTCGCACGAGCGCGGTGTGGCAGGCGGCGCGAGACAGAGGAGCCAGAGGAGGAATCCGCGCGCGTGGAGCGGACGTAGTTTGGAGGAACGGGAGCGGGATGACAGCTAGGGTAGGTGTTCAGTTTGTTTAAAGAATTATAATAAAAACGTTGAGTTTGTGCGACACGGAGCTCCTATGAGGGGTTGTTGTGGGCTCACCATCAACCAGTGTTTTTCTTTTTTTGACCTTTTTTCTTATCTTGTGCTGTGAGAGGGAAGCAGAAACACCGCCTCCTTTAACCCCAATGAACAGGATTATTGCCTTTACATGTGGGTGAAGTTTTTTTCTTTTTTTAAAAAACCCATTGTTGTGCTCTTCCAGCCCTACAGGGATTAATCTAGCTGTTAATCCATGTCATCCAACCCAAACTGGAATAATCCATCAGCCTTCTGTTTCATAGCGTGGGTCGGGTGAATGTCAACACGCCGCCTTCACCATCACTCAGACTCAGCAGCAGAAGTGATGCTGCTGTGGCAGGGAAGGTAAAAGTCGTCTGCGTCCGAAAATCCCCTCTAGTGACACGTCTCCCTCCTACAGGTCTGATCCTCCTGCATCCATACCGTTCCAGATCTTCCGGAGCCAAATCCATCCCCACCTGCTTTACATTTTCAGTCTGTCAGAACCCCTAGTGTCAGCAGGAGTGAGGGTGGAGGGGTTAAAGAGGGAAAACTATGTTTGGCGTCGGAATTGTCCGCCAGTAATCTCCTCCGACTCGGAACGCAGAGATTTATTAGAAGTTTTGACAATAGATTAGGGAGTTTGGAAGTGGGGGATTAGACCAAATCCCATTTTGATGGATGTCATTTTGCCCTTTCATAATCTCGTTTTTTTGGTTTTTAGAATCCGGTTGGAGCTTGGAAACGGACATTATTCCGAAATTTGAGATGTTTACATGGAATCGTTTTTTGTTTTTCCTGCTTTAAAAGCCCTCCAGGCAACAGTTGGATTTAATTCTATCACATTCCGGTTCTGGAAGTAATTTTGATTAAGTAGATCCAAGAAGTTTAGTAGAAAACACATTGTGGATTACAGACTATCAACTCATCTGGAGCAGAAATCCGTCCAAGCTTTTGACATGTGAAGACGGTTAAAAGGAAAGCTGTCGGTTCGGATCGCCTCGTCGCCGCTGTGTTGTGATGCCGTTTCGTTGCCTCTGGGGGGAAGAGAACTTCTCACATAGGGATCGCTTTTCCCGTCAAGTGACAGCTGTGTGTGTGTTTTTTCCATAATCTTCTCTCCGAGCCGCCAGTTTATGAAGACCATCACTTTGAATTTGGACCATTTTCCTTTCATGAGTTTGGTGTGGATGCTCGCTCTGCTGCTTCTCTCTCCTAGAGGGGAGAGTTTGTTTTGACACCTTCTGGAAGTGACAGGAACTGCATCTGATGTGCTACCGTTGAGAGATCCAATGATTTGTGGGGGGAAAAAAAAGATTTTTTGTTGTCATCCTTAAACTGGTTTTGAGGTCTTTTCTATTTTTTTGTAGCTTTTTGTTTTTCCGAACGACCCAAAGTTCTGTTGTGTTCTGGAGCTACGTTGACGTGGCGCCTTAGCTTGATGAAGTTCAGCGCCTAAAAACAAAAAAATCTTGTTAATCTCTTAAAGTTAAAGTTCCACTATTTGTCACGCACCAAGGTGTGTGAAATTTGTTCTCCGCATTTGGCCCATCCCCTTGGGGAGCGGTGAGCTGCAGACACAGCCGCGCTCGGGAACCATTTGGTGGGTTAACCCCCCAGTCCAACTCCTTAGTGCTGAGTGTCAAGCAGGGAGGCACTGGGTCCCATTTTTAGAGTCTTTGGTATGACTCGGCCAGGATTGGAACCCACGACCTTCCAATCTCAGGGCGGACACTCTACCACAAGGCCACTGATTTAATCAAATATAAATTTTTTAAAGTTCTTTACGAACTTTTTGCCAATCAGTAGCTAACAATCTTGAATCACTTATAGATAAATAATATTGTTTTACACTTTAAAATTCATCCAGATTTTTATGCTATCGCACTTAATTTTTTGGGACTTTTTATTAGGTTCATAATGGATTTCAATGAGTGGAAGTTCCAAAGCTAAGAGATCGGAAGCATTTCTTGTTTTGGTAATTTGACGTAGGGTTTGGGCGATAAATCGATTTCAATGATAAATTGGAGTTTGTTGATGAAGATGAACCTTATTTTTGCTTTCTTAGGCTTCCACCACACGCAGACATGAAAATGACTGCTAGCAAAAGTAGCTTCTTCCCAAAACGTAAACATTTTCTTTAGTGTTATGGAACTGGTTTTGGTATTGTGACTTCCGACTTAAAGCAGCAAAATGCTAAATCTGTTTGGATAATAACGTGGGAGTTCGACAAATTTGTTTCAACACCTGAAAGATAGTCTGTCGGGTGCAAAAAAGGGGTTTTCTGACGTGATGCTAAAGCTAGCTCTAGCTAGCATTGTTTAACAGTGTTTAGTTCTAAAGCAGAGGTTAAAATAAAATAGATCTGGTATTTATATATTTTTGTTAAATAAAGTAAAGGAAATAAGAAAAAAAACGACAGAAATCAGAAATCTAATTTAATTAAAAAAAAGAACAATCTTTTTTTGGCCATATTATCCAGCCCTAAGTTGGTGTTTTTCTAATTATAATGTATTATCTCTCTCAACTCGCTGTTTAGCTAATTTAGCATTTTCTGTGTAATCCGAATGCTCCTGTAGTTTGTGTACTTTTACCAGTACTTAAGTAAATTAGTACTTTTAATTACATATTTTTCATATGTTATATTACATTTTTTAGGCTCTGTTGACTGTTTTCCTCATCAACACACTTAGTATCTCATAGAAAGTGTATGTTCTTAGCTTATTCTCCTCACCTGAAGTCAGTTAACCCTCGTTATGGGGTCCAGACGACCCCACCCTTACATTGATGTGTGATCCCCTCCCATAAAGATGGACAAAGGTGGACAGGATTTTATGTTTGCCATGCCACCAGTGTAGATGAAAAATCCTTGAACAAAAAAAAAAAAGTTCAGCGCGGTGTCTTGTGGGGTCCAGATGACCCCACTTTTTACGTGAACGTAGGTAGGCTAGCACACAGGATAAATAGTATAAATAATTAATTAATGCAGACATAAATATGACCAATAAATGTAACTTTATATGCTCCAAAAAGATGTACTTTAAAATAAATATGCAATTCCAGCAAAACTCTGTCATACGATTCAGGCCAGAACAGTAATTATTAAATATTGCAGTTCATCTATTTTACCACTAGGGGCGGTTTGCACAAAATAGCAATTTTACCCAACTTTACACCAATAATGAACCAATATACATTCTAGTTTCAGAATCTTTTTGATATTTATTTATTATTTATATCAACTGTGAGGGAGTTGATACATTTTTAAATATATTTCTATGAGTCATTTTGATTTTTAGTTGACCTTCAAATGTGCACATTTTTAGATATTTTTAATTGGCAAGTGGTTGGTTCAATAGATGAACCAAAATAAGGTTCCAACCTTACTTTGTTCTGCCCCTTTGGCGTTGAGTTTAAAGAAAAAAAGTCAACACTGGTTGATGCGCCTTTTCTACTGCGGGCCTCATTCTGTCTTTGCAGACCCCAGTGGGTCACTGACTATCCATCCTGTATAGTAAATGTCAGTGGTTCCTGCATATTCTGTGTGTACGCTCTCAAAAAGGTTGGTGGTTAGAGTACCCCACAGTCCCTAAAGTGACATTCAACGAGTGCACATATTTAGTTAACCTGGTCACCGTAACATTGCATAAATAATAGGAGCTGATTAAAACTTGGTGTGTTTGTATGACCTTAAGATGACTCCATAAAATGGTGCATTCATGAACGGCTTAGAATAAACCCCAGAAACTCCTAGGCACAAAAATGATCAACAATGGTGCAAATGAGGCTTTACAAGATATACACGCAAATGCCAATTTATCGGAGTCTCAACTGAGGCTTATTTAGTGGGGCACAAAGGGAGCGGTTTTGCCATTTCTCTCTGACATTTTGACCAAATCTTGTTGCAGACATCTCTCTTAGACCTCAGGACATTGTCTACTTGTGTCAAAATCTGTCTTCCGTGACAGCCTGCACCCACAATTCCGTGCAACACAAAGCAGTTTTTGATCTTCCCTATTTCTGAGATTAGTAGTTGTGGAGGAACTAAGTTTGAGGTTTATGGAAGGCCTTATCGTGTTTTAAAAGAAACATGTTCTTAGACTGATTTATCTGCTCGAAATAATAATAGTTCAGTGGTTCCAATTTGTTGTAGGTGGTACATGCTGTCAAAACAAGAGGCTGAGTCTTATCGTCGCCACTGAGGTGTTGTTCTTACAGTTTATTACAGATTATTGATTTAAATGCTAAAAAACGTTGTTTACCTCTGGATTGCACTCCTTAAACATAATAACTAGAGTTTCTGCATGTCCTAACCCTTAGATACATGGCCTGCCAATACCTCCATGTCCACGAATGGGGTAAAATGTGACCAATCAATACATTTTCACAATAAACTCAAGAAATGTATTTAAGTTTGATTAGAAAAGAGGATTTTTTTAAATCATATTTTGATCAACGAAATATATATATTTTTTTATATTGACATAGTGCTACAAAACAACAAATCTGGTATCAAAAAATATCTCAACCCATTGTGTGTTACTGTTTGACTATGGAAGACAAACAGAGAAAGAGACATTGTCGACGCAGACTTACACATGCAAATAGTGCTGCCACAAACGATTATTTTAATAGTCGACTAATCACAGATTATTTTTTTTGATTAGTCGACTAATCGGGTCATGGGCAAACTGGATGTAAAGGACACATTTTGACCACCATTAGCTTTAAACTGACTAAAAACTAGATTTATACCTACGATAATGCTAGTGTGAATGCTGTAAGCTGAATTTGGCTGCTGAAAATGCTAGTGCTGATAGCTGAAAACAGTGCTGAAATTGATAGATAAAAATGTGAAGTTGATAGCTGAAAACGCTGAACTCGATAGCCTGCTAAAATATTAGCTAAATGCCAAATTAGCCTAAAAAAACGGAAAAAAGCCCAAGTTAGCCAAAATAGTTAGCATGTAGCTGAAATATTAGCTAAACTCCAAATTAGCTTATAAAACTGAAAAATGCCTAAATTAGAAAAAAACAGCTAGTATGTAGCTGAAATACTAGCTAAACTCCAAAACAGCCTAAAAAACAAAACAAAAAAAACAGAATTAGCAAAAATAGCTAGCATGTAGCTGGAATATTAGCCAAACTCCAAAATAGCCTAAAAACTGAAAAATGCCTAAATTAGAAAAAAAACAGCTAGAATGTAGCTGAAATATTAGCTAAACTCCAAAATAGCCTTGAAAACAAAAAATCTCGAATTAGCATAAACAGCTAGCATGTAGCTGAAATATTAGCTAAACTCCAAATTAGCCTAAAAAAACCTTAATAAATGCCAAAAACAGTCCAAAAAGTTAGAAAAATGCCCAATATAACTTTCAACTTTACTACACACTGACTACATAAAGTAACGACTAATCGACTATTAAATTAGTCGTTGACCTTTTTAATAGTCGATTAGTCGTCGATTAGTCGGCTAATTGTAGCAGTCCTCCATGCGAACGTCTTCTTCTTTCTGGATTTGTGCAGCTCTTACTTAAAAATGCAATAACCTCATGTAACAAACATGTTTTCTGAGGAGTAGCCTGGAGTTTAAAAATATATATACTTTAATTTCAAAGAATTTAAAGAGTAACAACCTATAGGGGTCACTTTTGACCCCACTTATGCATCAAAGAGTTACATATCGTCAGACCTTTTGATCCCACTTAGTTTGAATAAAACTCCCACATTTGTACATTTATATTCATCTCACGTTAAACCACCTTTGCTTCTTTCCTTTTTTTGATTTTAGCTTGGTAACTGGAGCTAAAAAGAAAAAAACCTTTGGATCCAGGAGTTCAGTAAATTTGGCTAAACCACTTTAGTTTGTATTTGCACTACTAGAAAGAATTAAGCATCTTTTTCTCTGAAATCGCTCAGTTCTCAGTGGGTTGTGAGGTCTCCTTACATCCCCTGGACATCCAATCAGGCTGAAATATGCTTCCTCGCTTTATTTGCATCAGTTAGGATCGCTGTTGCAAAAGCAACGAGAGGTCATTTCAAGATGACACGCACCTCTGAGTAACGGGAAGCGATGCGTGTTTCAAAGAAGCTCAATGTGAAGAATCACATTAGCCGCTGACGCTCCGATTTAACCTTTGAAACCCGAAGAAACACAGCGAGCCCGGCTGATCCGCCAGGATTGGAGTAGAAGCCCTCTTCTTTTGCTCTTTGACTGTGAGAGAGGGGAGAGATTTAGCAAATCTATGGCAACTCTCAAAGCGAGGGATCTGCATGGTCGTGAGAACCACGGTTTTCGAGCTTCAGTTTAAACCCCCTCCTCACTAACCGTAAACCAGAAATTGATACACCTCAGCTTAGGAGAGAGACTAGTAGCAACATCACATGACTTTCAGCTTGTACGTGTCCCATATATTGCTTTACTCCTAGTGGGGCCAGTGTACTCTTAAGGAAGAATTGTGTTCATTTTTTAGATGTATACTATAGGGAAAAAAGTATTTTGTAAGTATTGGGTCTTGACTATTTCAAGGGCTTCAACATCTGGATTTATGCTTTTTTGTTGTTCATAAGTCTGTTTTTAATATGCAACTTAAATCCAACTTGACCAAATGGTTAGAGTCACTGGCTGAAGTCGTGGGAGGGGTAGAATCACTGGCTGCAGCTGGATTTTTGGGGATTAAAAAGCATTTTAAGTTGTTAAAATGGGAAAATATGAGTTTTAGTCATTAGGTGCATTTATTTAAGTGGTAGTGGGGTAAGAAGGA
>NC_050513.1:10009244-10021651 GCF_002922805.2 Oryzias melastigma | reverse complement strand
GCTGGATTTTTGGGGATTCATTCATTCATTCATTCATCTTCTTGGCCGCTTCTTCCCTTTCAGGGTCGCGGGGGTGCCGGAGCCTATCCCGGCTACTGAGGGCGAAGGCGGGGTACACCCTGGACAGGTCGCCAGTCTGTCGCAGTTTTTGGGGATTAAAAAGCATTTTAAGTTGTTAAAATGGGAAAATATGAGTTTTAGTCATTAGGTGCATTTATTTAAGTCGTAGTGGGGTAAGAAGGAATTAGGATTCAAAGTTGGGATAGCGTTATTATATTTTAAGTTACTGCAACTTTATTTTGAGTTTGATAGAGTCAGGATTCAAAGTTGCTACAGTTAAAACATATTAAGTCTGTTCAACTTTTATGCGACTTAAAAAAACAGAAAATTGAAATTAAGACAAAATTAAAAGCGTAACTGAAAATGTTGAGTTTAAGTGCTCAACTTAAAAATTTCCTGAAGTGCGTTGCCTTAGAATTTTACCTTTTCTTTTTTTACAGTGTGTTTGGTGGAGGGGTGGAGTCACCGGATATATTATCCTAAATCTGCATCTTTTTATTGAAAATCGTAAAAACAATCACATTCTCACCTTTCTTTAGAACGCATTGATTGTTTATTTTAAAGACAAAGCACAAAGTGCATTAAAAATATTAAAAAATAACTATGATACTATAAACTGAGGATTTAAGTTACCATTTTTTTTTTTTAATTTCTCCAGTACCTTAAAACTAGTTGCCAATAATTGCTAGTTGCTTTTTTTTGGAAAAAAATATATCCACATTAAAACAAGAAAAAAAAAACAACATACAAAAACCAGACATAAAAAAACAAACTGAACCTCAACTGATTCAACAAAGTCAAAAAATCATACCAGATGTCTCAGTGATTGAGACAACAAGTTACTAAAAGTAAAGAGTTTAACAACAAGACTATTTCATTGATTTGAAGCCATTAGAGGCATTGGGTCCCATTGGAAAAACACCTATTTCACTGATTAGAGCTTCCAACCCTTTGCTGTGTGCAATTCATATTATAGCTTGTATGCAATCATTGTAGCAAACATCAATCTATAGATGCATGAAAACTGTTCTTGCCACTCTTTGTATTTAGAGGTTGTAGTCATCAGAACGCTTCCCTGGGTTTGTTTTCTACTCTGAACTAAGAGGCGGTTTCTCTTTTATGGCAGGATTATCTTTTAATGCTCTCCTCCTTTGAAAAAAAAACAAATGAAACGGCTCTTCAGACGCTGCTTTTGCTCCTAACCTTTTCATCGGTTAAAAAAGGAAGCCTTTTTGTTGGTCAGTAAAATTGCATTTTATCTTTATTTACTTTGCCTCCAAAAACACTCCACATCTAATCCAATCGTGAAACCATTTGTCTGAATAGACATTATAATATACAAGGTTTTTATCTCGTTGAAGGTTTGGTGAGGTTACTTTGCACCCTTTTTTTGTCAAATTTAGAGCTGTTTATGTCATTTATGACTGCATTTGCGATGCTGCCTTGTGTTAATTGGATCATTTGTAAATCTTGTTGGCTGGACGCAGTCGGCGCTCGTCCTTTGCATCTGTGCAGACACAGATAATAGACTCCGGCGGCTCACACTGTGACCATTCTGCCATTATATTTGTCCAATTCTCCTTTCAGCTGCAGCAAATGCATAAACAGACCATTTATTTGGAAAAGCTTTTGAGGCCCCTCGAGTGGCAAAATAGAAAAAAAAAAGAAAAATACGCTCAGATCTATTTGATCGGATTAGTTTAGATCCTTGGAAAACCAACAGAAAATTGACCTCTTCGACTGGAGGGACAAAGCTGAAACTGGCAGAGACTTCTGGCCTGGTGGACCTGGACCGTCACTGAGGCCCAAAAGTCACCATAGTGACTGAGAGGATGTGAAGCCACTTGAGCTGTAATGTGAAGTAATGAAATATTTAGTTCACTAAGGGGTGAAACGGTCTTATTTAAGCTTTAACACCAGAAGCTACTGCGAAAAAACAGTTTCTAAAGTCAATCTGAAGGGTGTTTGTGGGTTTTTTTCTTAAAAAAAAATGTATTGTAATGCACTAATGGAAATTAAATGCTATATTTATTGATATTGTTTGCATCTTTTTTTGTTGCATAAAATGATGAAGTCATTTACATTTCGAACCAATTTTTTCATGATCGAGGTCTTTCTATTCCAACCAAAAAAAAAAAAACCCTTTTTTTTAAATCAAGGCTAATTCCATTTAGTATATATGCTATTTGTTCTTGAATAAATAGTTTTCAGATACTTAATATTTTTGCCGAAAAAAATTGTGGTAATCTAAATACTTTTTTTGGACATTTTTCTTCTTCAAATAATGATTGAAGGAGAAAAAAATCTTTTTGACAATCTACATGACTATAAAAAGATGATATGAATAAATGAAAAAGTAACCTTCGTTCAGAGGGAGGGGCTACTGGCATTTAAAACTATTTTTCTTCGAATTGTATAGCTTGGCAAGCGGTAACTTTCAATAAAAATTTTATGTAAATGCGCGAGGTAAGAGACTTCCTATGGGTGATGTCAACACCTTGATTTGTCCAGTAATATATACTGTCAATGCTTCAGGCGTAGCAAAGCAAGTTTCTGCAATTGTTTTCAGAGTACAAAACTCTTTAAACGCAAGGTAAACCATTTAACTTTGACCAATCCGGAACTCGGATTTGGTAGTGACATATGGATAACGTCCCTTTTCATTCACAGAAGTGCCAACCGTTTGAAACCCAGACGGAATTCTATGACACCAAGTCTTACGTTTATCGGAATAGAGCTGTGAAAGAAAAAGTCTGTAGCAAGATTCACCAGATTTGCACTGCTTTGACATTTCACACTAAACTTCTTCCAACCGTAGGTGGCGTACATACGCTAGTAAACCGTAGAATAGGTAGAAAAAGCCCCTCCTTACTCGTCCAGTGTGAACACCATGGGCTATACTTGTATTCAAAATACATGTTTTGCATGTTCTTGAACATGTATCTCAGTCCGAACATAATAAATAGTTATTGAACACGCTAAAGATACATTTTGAAAACATCAAAACCGCAACTTTTAACGTAATTATGAACTAGATAATAGCATTACCTGCGATGCTAGTGTGAATGCTGTAAGCTGAATGTGGCCACTGAAGATGCTAGTGCTGATAGATGAAAGATGCTGAAATTAATAGCTAAAAACACTGAAGCTGAAGTTAAAGTTGATAGCTGAAAATGCTGAAGCTGATATCGAACTAAAATATTAGCTAAATGCCAAATTAGCCGGAAAAACTACTAACTTAGGTTAGCCAAAACAGCTAGCAAGTAACTGAAAAAATAGATAAACTTCAAAATAGCTTAAGAAGTTGAAAAAAAAACTAAATTAGCCAAAAGAGCTAGCGTGTAAATATTAGCCTAACTTTAAAACCGCCTACAAAAACTTTCAAAAAAGTGTAAATCAGCCAAAACAGTTATCATGTAGCTGAAATATTAGAATAAAATAGAATAAAAAGTCGTAGTAAATGTCAAAATAATCCAAAAAGCTAGCAGAATGCCAACTTTTTAAAACTTTAAAACTTTTTAACATATTTTTCGAATAATAAAAAGCCAGAAATATTATTCCAGAGTAAACCAACGTAAACCTTAAACAACTTTCAATATTTTACTTTTATAAAAACTTACTTTTTGTGAAAATTATTCAAGTTAGAAATGAGCGCAAGATAAAATCTGGCAAATAATAATAAAATAAAATGATCTGGAGGGCCGGATATAATTACCCAGAGGGCCGGATCCGGCCCCCGGGCCTTGACTTTGACACCTGCCCTAAAATATTATGATTGTGGTCATATTCTGTAAAGTATTAGTTGAATCTCTACATGGTCAAACAATCGAATGTGTTAAATAGTAACTAATATGATATATGTCCATATCAAGGCTCTAGATAACAGATTTAACCAATTTTGGTATTGGAGGGAATAAAAGTTTAATTAAAAATAGTACTTTTTTATTGGACTTAAATAATTAAGAAAAAGGTTTTAACCAAAATTAGGAAATAAATTCAAATATTAAAGCTTCACTTTGCTTAAAAAAAAATGTTATTATTGCAGCTAGAAAAAAAGGTGAGATCACTAATCAAAGCCTTTTGGGCCATTTTGCAAAGAAATGATCTCAAAAGATGTGCAGGGTACGGCCCTGGCCCCCAAATTTTTTAATCCCATGGTTGTCATGGCAACCAGCGTGTAGGTCATAGGAGGCGGTGAGTATTTGCTTTGCAGATATGAAATAAATCAATGTTTTTCAAAAACATTTAAAACTGTGACCTTTATGAAGGTTTCTGCTTTAAATCAATGAGCGGCTTCAAACTTTTGTTTTTGCTAAATATTGTATTTTTCTGGAGTAAAATAAAAAAAAAAATAAATAAGAAAAGGTGACCTGAAGTGGCGCGACATCCACATGGCTGATTAAACCGCCGCCGGCCGGCGTTCTTCAATTAGCCTGTGTTTCTCACCGGACTCTTTATGAAAAGCTGGAATTTCATCGCCATTCTTTCAGTGCGGAGCCCTTAGGGTCAGCTCATGTTTATCACAGGCTCACTGTCGGGATGGTGGGAGGAAGAGCATCCTCTCTTCTCCTCCTCCTCCTCCAGCTGCGCTCGCACGCCATCCCGTCGTCCCCACACGAGGGGGATCTGCCGCAGAGTTCGGATGAAGCCTTTTTTTTTTTTACCCCTTAATTGGCTTCTTATGATGGTGCTTTGCTGGTTTGCCAAGCTTTCTGCTCCAACCATACGCGCCTCCCAGCTTCCCCTTCGGTCAAGTAGATGATCGGATCTTCATCGGAGTGGTCAAAGAGCGACGCGCCGATTCTTCCGCCTGATTGGACCTCTGGTGTTCTGACCTGATGAGGGGACGCTCATCCCTCAGCCCCGTCCTCTACAACAGTTTTACTTCAGAGCAAAAGCTTTCGATCATAAAAAAAGGAGTCGCGTAGAGGACTTTTGGAGAGCAGCATTGTTCTGTGTTCCATTCTGAAGGAATCTAAGAAGCATTTTTCAGTCCGATTCCTCCCTCCTCACTCTAATCCTCTTTAGAAAAGCCCCACATGGTTCCACGCTGATATTATGCAGCAGGATTTGAGGGGGGAAAATCGGATGAAAAAGTTGAAGTCTTTTCAGTTCTCCAGCTTGCTAATTAAATCCAGAGAGCAGCCTGCCCTTCAGCCGCCTTGGAGGAGTTTTTTTTTATTATTATTAAATTTTGGACTCGTCTTGTATTACATTTTGTGCTTCTCTTTCAATAAACAGGCAGGTGATATTAATTTTGTGCGCCGCCGATAACAATCTGCTCCCAATGAGCGCGCCTTCCTCCATGGACCCCCCTAACCCACCTGAATGGCTGCATTTGACTTCTAGACCTAATTATGCTATACGCACCGTGCTCAAAAAGCATACGCGGCATCATTAATCTTCGCTAAAGTAGACACAGCGGCAATTATACCAGATAGTTTGTTGCAGTTGATGCATATTAAAGTAACTTCATCCTTTGGGGTCTTTTTTTTTTCCTTTAAATTTGACATTTGCTTTTTTACCAGAGTTTTAGCTTCAGTGTTGTGACTTTTAGTAATTTGTTGCTAATATGAAAAGACTCTTTTATTCTTGTCAGATTTAGCTGATTTACACTGTTAGCATAAACAGTTGAAGAGTCATGTTAGGTCAAAGAGTGCGGGTTATTTCTGTTAAATTAAGCTAAATTATGTATCAATCAACAAGTTAAGCAAGGAATATTTTTCACACAAGACAAAGTTTTAGTCTCACTAACTCAAAAATAACAAGTGCATTTTGTGATGTTGAGCGCTCACAACTGCATTTCAACTGTATTTCTTCACTACGCGCTGACTCTATACCAGGGGTCGGCAGCCTTTAACAGTAAAAGAGCCCTTTTGGCTCATTTTCTACGGATCAAAACCTACAAGGAGCCTCAAAGTCTTACTTCAGGTCAACAGGGATGTGAAAACTTACATAGTTTATCATCTATGTGCACCTCAACCATCAATTTATAAATGTAACTAATCTAAATTAAATAAATGGTCATTAAATAATGGTTTCTTACGTCCTCAGCAGTCTTATACTGCTGGGTTTTGTTATTTTAGTTTGCAGTTGGACCTTGGTAGTCTTAGTTTGCGGGCTTTGTTTATTTGTTTTCTTTACTGCTGACTCAGACGGTCAACATGGCTGGGACTCTTTTATGTTTGGCCAAGGAGCCACCATGGAGAGATAAAAGAACCACTTGTGGCTCTGGAGCCGCAGGTTCAGACTCCTGCTCTATAGAATTCCAAGCTGTACGATGGTGTTGCTGAGAAAGTTACAAGTCTCGCAGAAAGACTTGATCTCTTTTGAGAGCAGAGACGTTTCACTCCGATGGGGACCGCAGGGATGCAGTGAAAACACTTATCTAACAAGTTTGCTCTCTGTTTGCGCTAATATTAGCTTAGCTTAGCTGCAGAGGACTTTAGTGCGCACAAATCAAAGCAGGTGGAGAAGTTCACTGAGCTGCAGTGGAGACAGGTTGCAGCCCAGCTCCCTTCTCGTGGTCTGGAGGTCCACATGGTGGGTTTAAAGGCTCCCCTCCTTCAGGTCCAACCAATGGGGAGCCACGCCTCTAGCACCACACCTGAAAGAAATCAAGACAGAAACACAAACAAAGATCCAAAAACATAAAGAAGTCCCACTTTGACAAAAATCCACAGAACCAAAAGAAAATACAAAAACAAATACGGCCACAGCCGTAACAGCGTGTCCAAGCAAGAACTTCAATTGAAAAGTCTAGCATAGCTACAAAAGTTTGTACTAGGGCCGTTACTAATGATTATCTCAGTAATCGATTAGTCAATGATTTTTACGATCGTTTTTTTTGATAAGTCGATTAGTTGCCCAGGCGTTGAAATCTAAGGAAAGAGTCATGGAGAGGGGAGAAGAAATGTAGGTTTCCATGACAACCGGCTCTGCTTATCGCATTTTCAGGGGATTTGTTTTGGTTCAGCCGAGGGAGGGTGCCCTTGACCCAGGAATGATTGTCGTTTATGTAAAGCAGGGGTGTCACCTTAGGTCGTGGGCCGAACAAGATTATTGAACACACTAAAACTACGTTATTAAGACATCACTTTTTAAGCATAATTATGAATACTAAAACGGCAGGAATATTATTCCAGAATAAATCAACTGAAAACTTAAATAATTGTCAAAATTTTACTCTCCATAAAAACATTTGTCAAAATTATACAAGTTAGAAATGAGCACAAGATACCATTGAGGCGTTAAAACCAATAAAATAAAATGATCTGGAGGGCCGGATATAATTACCCAGAGGGCCAGATCCGGCCCCCGGGCCTTGACTTGACACGGGACGTAAAGGGATTTGGATTTTTGCTGGTTCTCATCATCATTGACACTGATAATGCTCGCTGTGTGTTGCGTTCACAGAAAAATGTATATTTTACATTTACAGTTCATGAAATTCAATTTCACCTTATTAAAGATAAAACGTTTAAGGTCTCCGGTGGGCTATATGCTAGCACAAAAAAGCCATAATTGACTCCTAAGCTCTAGGGTAATTGATCCATGCACACAATAATTGTCTAAAGTAGAATTAGTGAGCAAAATGTATTTTCATGAACATGGGTTTTACTTTATTGCAATTAGTGAACAGTAAAGTATTCTCTGTTAATCTGGAAAAGTGACTTAGATGGTAGCCAGGGTGCAGCACCCCAATCCTGTCTTTGGATAATTTCTCTTCAACCATTGACAGAGGTTTCATTTCTTTTAAAAACAGGTTCTGTGGAAGTGCTGCAGCCATCTCTGGTGTGTCTACAGTCAACGGCGCAGACCAGAATTTTGAATTTGTGTGTCTCTTCCTATTGTAGGTGGGAGACGAGTGCTAATAAACAGTAAATACACAAAAGAAAAAGAATCCTCTCCATGTAACTACTTTAGTGTCTGGCGCTGGTCCGGTATATTTACCACCACCTGGCTGCGTATTCATAAATGGTAAATAGAGAATACTTGTATGGCGCTTTTCTATCTTCCTTGAAGAAACGTTTCGGTCACAGAACCATTCACACAGACATCCATACATTCATGACCTGTAAATTGTTTATTCGTCAAGATCATACTAGTGAAACTAAGTATAGTAAAATGAGGTCCAAAAGATGAGCCTAGAAATACATGTGAACTGTGCTCCTTAACACAAATAACACTGTTTTAGCAACTGTAGAGATCATATGAGTTAATGTGAAATAATTATTATCCTTTTCTTGACATTGGAGAATCTCAGAAAATGATTGTGCTTATTAAAGATAAAGAAATCACAAGGCTTCCTGCTGAAAAGAACATATTCCAATTATAACCAATTACACTCTAGTGAGAATAATGAGGATAATTCATAGTCACACCTGTGAAAGACAGTGGTGATGCTCATTGAACAATGGAAATCATTTTGCTGTGTTGACTTCAAAATGCGCAGACAGGTTTTACAGATTGGTGAAATTTCCTTTAACCCTTGTGCTATCTTACGGGGTCCAGATGACCCCAGCCTTACATTGAGGTGTTACTCATCCCATGACAAATGGGGATGGAGGTGGAATGGATTTCATGTCTGCTATGGACACCAGTGAAACGAAAAAATCATTGAAAAAAATAGTTCAGCACGCTGTCTTGAGGGGTCCAGATGACCCCACTCCCAATGCCAACATACATAGGAGAGCACAAGATTTAAAGAAGAAGATTGTGTAGGTTTTGAGCTCATTTTTTTTTTCTTAATAGTTTTTTTAAAACAAAACTAGTTCCAAAAAGATCATAGCAATCCTTATTGTAACACTTTAACAAAAATAAATGTTTTTTCTTGTTGAATGATGTATGAAGAACAGGATGTTTTCTTAAAAATCTTAAATATCAAGATTGTCTTTGTACTACACCAAGACTTCTTCCAAAACATTTGGCTTGTATTTCATCAGATTCTTATTAAAAAGACCCTCCAGGATTTCGCAATGTTGAGATTGCAACTATTAACGTGAAATCAAGCAGATTTGTTGCGCACCTTACAACTTTTTAAATTTTAACCGCAACTTTACAGAAACTTTGACCAATCTATCGTGGCAACAGTCATGGAAGACGACGTAGCATCGTGACTTATTCCCTTTTGGCTTCTTCCGGGGAGGCGTGCTCTTATTTTTTGTCTTCTTCTACTGTTTTTTCTGCAGCACAACGTGGACAGAGTATTAGAGAAAAACTGGAAACTGATAATACAAAGGAAGAATTTCCAGTCTGCAGGAAAATAATTCCATGTAGAACCTTCTCCACTAGAAACTTATAGATAGATACCTGAGAGAAGCTCTAAAACAGAGCTGATAACAAAAGAAACCACATCCGCTCCTCAAAGTCTTCCTACCATTGACTCACCAGTGATGCTTTTGAAATAAATAGAGAGGAAGATTCTGTGGAGATCATGGAGATCTGAGACTTAGATTGTGCTGTTTTTTTAAAAGTTATATTTTTTCCCTGGAAAATCATTTGATTCTAAAGTGTGTTTAAATCAGAACACAAAAATGTGGGTTATTGTGAGCAGGGTGGAGCAAAAGTTGCTTTTATGACAGCACAACAACATTGTACGGTATATGGTGACGATGAAGTATTTTCTTAGTGCATTTGTCAGAATAAAAAGAGTTAGAATATGAGAATGTGAATTAACATTTTAGGTGCTTTTCAAATATATATTTATATATATATACAAAAAAACATTGCAACTTTTCACAAAAGCCGCCGCAACATCAGGCGTTTTAGGCCGCAACAATCCTAAAAATCTGCCACGAAATCCTGGAGAAGAACTACCGTATTTTTCGGACTATAAGTCGCACCGGAGTATAAGTCGCAGGGGCCAAAAAATGCATTGAAGAAGAAAAAACCATACATAAGTCGCACTGGAGTATAGGTCGCATTTTTTTCAAGTAATTTATTTTACAAACTGGTTGAAAAAAAAACGACATTACATCATCCTGGAAGGTAAGTTATAACATTTATAAGTGAATAGAGAACAGGCTGAATATGTGTCACACATATTAGCATCATGAAAAACACGAAAAGGTGTAGCATTTATATAACATAACAGTTTTATTTAACTATAGCCTCAAGAACTCATCAACTTTGTATCTTTACTCTAATTAATTGCACGCAATCTCACTCCATATCACTAAATCTGTTAAATTCTTCGTCCTCTGTGTCACGTCTGAATAACTAAAGTAAATAAAGTAATTGCATAGATCACCATAAGAGGGCACTCTAGACTTACGGTCCATATCTCATCATTAAAAATTTGTATATAAGTCGCACTGGAGTATAAGTCGCAGGGACATTCAATCTATGAAAAAAAACGCGACTTATGGTCCGGAAAATACGGTAGTAGAAATCTACCCCAATGTCTGGACTTTCACGATCAGCTATCCTTGTAATGTAAACCAGGTTTTGGGTAAGATGTGATGTTAATCTATTAACCTGATTCCACTCCTAGTAGCAAAACAAATGCACCCATTGGACACAGAACTCTACGTCAAAACGCCAGTTTTAGTTTCTACCTCTTCGTAAGGTGTTAAATAGACACCATACCCAAGTATGGTATGGTATTTTATCATACCTTTGATTCTGCGACTTGTTTGGTTCAGAGAACGCTTCACTAGACTCTGGCGGGTTACCAATCTGATGAGATGTCCATTTCCTGACATCTTTTGTGTCTTTATTGCTCAAAACACTTAAACAACACTGTGCTCTGCCAATGTCAAACTCACCTTTAACTTTATATTTTTATGCCCTCAAGCGCTCCATTCTTCTATTGATAAATGGTTAATCAATAAAAACAGTATTTGCTGCCTCCTACTGATTGGGGGTTAAACAATGTCATATGTGCTCAAGTCCAAATTGTTGCTGGGCTTTAGGAACAATCGATTCTGAATGACTCGTATAATGAGGCCCTAAGAAAAGGGTAGAAGAATGAAGGCTGCCTCAGTGTATGGAAATGCCCCCGGTTCTCTCCATACTAAGTTCTCCGTGAGTCATCAGACGCTGAAAGGTCTCCTCACTGGCAGGAAAAATCTTTCCATTACCTGGCTATTATCTACTGAATGATAAAAGGCAGCTAGATATTTTTTTTTCCCCAAACGCCCACCAATGGGGCTGAATCGGAGGCGTGGGTCAGCGCAGGGTTAATGAAAGCCACATAGGTGTTAAAAGAGCTGCGCCTGATCATTGCAGAGGGTTTAGCAATAATCCAGTCTCTTAAACTGCACATAAAACATGTTGGACGTGTTTATTTACTTCAGGTAATCTAAGGGGCTTTTATCGAAGCTAGCTTGATTTATTTTCTTGGGTGGTGAAGATGTTTTACGACCTTTTGGATTAAGGTCTTCGAAAAAATTATATTAGAGAATTCAGGCATGAATGATTTATTCAGTTTATCTTAAAGCTGAATCTCAATGTTTGACTTTAAATTTTTTTTGTGGTTTGGTTTATATAAGATTAAAAAAATGAATCATTGTAAGTTACTGAGCCATGAACATGAAATTTAAAAAAGAAATCCTCAAATTACCACTTTGTGCATATAAATTACTATGTTGTGCGCACAAATTAGCATTTTTTTCAGAAATTTGTGCACACAAGTTAGAATTATGTCTGCACAAGTCAGCATTACATCGGCACAAGTTAGCATTGTGTTCACACAAGTTAGGATTGTGTTCACACTAGTTAGCATTGCATTCGCACAGATTTTATGGTCTGGTCTATTTAAGCAATCGAAAAAAAAGGAAATTATGATTGCAAGTTACTGAGGCTTAAGCATGAATTAGAAAAAGAAAGTTTCCGGAAATTAGCACTTTTTTTTGAATGAATTGCTAAATTAAACGCACAAATTAGCTTTTTTTATTCAATTTGTCGACACAAGTTAGCATTTTATTTGCAATTTGTGCACTCAAGTTAGCATTATGTGTGCACAAGATGCACAATGTAACCATTGTGATACCCTAGGCATGTTTACCTTAAAAGTGGTGTCATCTGCGTACAAATTGACGATTGCTTTGTGATATTGGGCTATATAAATGAAACTGAATTGAAATGTATATAAGCAATTAAAAAAAAAAGGAAATTATTATTGCAAGTCACTGAGCCTTAGACATGAAATAAAAAAAAATCTAGTTGGCACTTTGTGAGGATACATTGCTATATTAATGAAACAAATTAGCATTTTTTTCAGCAATTTGTGCACAAAAGCTAGCATATGGGGTCAAATCAGGATGAAGTGAACGAAAAAACAGATTGAAAACTTGAAAAATAGACATTTTAACTGATTGAAAACAAGACTTCGTAAATGTAAA
>NC_050513.1:10008407-10008634 GCF_002922805.2 Oryzias melastigma | reverse complement strand
TAAACTGTTAATTTAGAGTTCTGCCTGTATTTAACCATGGAGTTATAGAATGTAATGTTATGACTGACTTTAAAGAAAAATAAAATAAAAAAAACATTCTATAAGGTAGATCCCGCCTTCCTTCCATCCATCCTCTTAATAGTGTTAAATCAAATTGTTGATATATGATCACATGATGCTGTGATTACAATATGAGGAGCATTTATCTTTACTTCTTAGTTAAGTTA
>NC_050513.1:10006484-10008354 GCF_002922805.2 Oryzias melastigma | reverse complement strand
TTGAAAAAAATATATATATATATATTAAATTTAACCAAAAAATACGGAAAACTTGAATACAAAACTTTAATTGTAAAAATTAACAATTGAAAAAAATGTATCCATTAGTAACATCTGCTGTTTTGAATTTTCTTTTTTCTGAATCTTGACTCTTAGTCTTGTTTTTAGTTTCTATTCAGATTTTCGAGCTTTCGATGCAAGAAAAAAAAGAAAATTCAAAATAGCAGCTGTTAGTAATGGATATATTTTTTTCATTTTTTTTCAGTTTCTTTTTTTTATTTCAAGTTTTTCTTCCCCAATTATATAAAAAAAAAAATCAAATTTTCATTTTTTTTCAGTTACAATGTCTATTTTTCAAGTTTTTAATCTGTTTTTTCATTCACTTTAAGCTGATCCTGATTTGACTCCATATAAGCATTCTATTAGCAATTTTTGTGCATAGCTAGCATCATGTGCACACAGGTGAGTATTGCTTGTACGAGTCAGCATCTTGTACGCACCAGTTAGCATAGCGTTCGCACAAGTTAGCATCTTGTGTGTGCAAGTCAGCGTCTCCTGATTTCTCAGGAGACTTCTAAGACAAGGCTACAATTTAAAAAAAAATGTTTCAAAACATGTTTTTGTATTTTGTTTACTATGATGCCCTGGACATAAAAAAACAATTAAAAAAAATGAAAATGTTCACTTATATTAGCATTGTGCTAATTTGTGGCTACAAAATGGCAATTTGTGCACACAAAATACTTTTTTTTGATATGTCTAGAGCTCTTTTTCATTTTATACTTTTAAAAAAATTGTATTATTAGGTTGAGAAATTCTCTTTACACTTTGTTGTCCTTGGAAGCAGAAGCTTGTGTTTGCAAGAAAAAGCAATAACTGAAAAGTGAGTAAAGTGTTGCAGTGGGAGGATTGTGTTTGTGCTGAGAACATGTGTCATGCTGAAGTGCGCGGCTCTCTCAGAGGTGAGCTCTCGCTGCAAAACTTTTCCATTGTGCACGCTCGCTGGAGCTGCAAGGTTACTGAACAGTGGATAAATGCCTTCTTTGTGCGGCGAATGTGAGCACGAAGCGCCGGCGCACAAAGACACGAGGCGGGAGTGATGTTTGTGTCTTCCTTTCGAAGTAGCCTCTTTTGTTTCTTTGCTGGACGCCCGCGAGGCAGCTTTAAAAAGGTCGAATGACACAAAGTTATGCCGCTTAAATGATAAGTGAGACTTTTCATTCAGCACGTGTTCAGGCTTCATTTATTTCCATTTATCTCAAGTGTGAAGACAATGCGAGTGGATGTACTTCAAAAAATATACCATGAAACTTTTTAATCTTAAACACATTGAGAATGCTAGACTGGAGATCGGTTGGCCTAGAGACATGAATACATTTTGCCAATGGAATGTATTACAATCAATAAAAATATTTTAGCACGTGCAATTGATTTTTTTACTTTAAGGTCTATGAGCCTTATTCAGACTATGTTTATTGACTTTGTACTGGTTTTATGTGGTATATTGCAGTCAAAAGTATGTCAAAATGTTTCAGTGCCACATTAGTCAAATATGAAGATGCACCTCTTGATGGAGGTCCATAAAATATTACACCTTAAAACAGGTCACACATACTAAATATAGTCACTTTGGCAAAAAAAAAAAAAGACAATTTACATGAAGACAGATTTGTTTGTTTAACAGGACATGTAAATCTATGAACACACCAGGCAGTTAATAGCCCCTATTGTTCACTTTGGACCGCCGCTAACCACTTGTAGCGCATGTACAGCTTAATTAGGTTTGGTGCGAAATGTCGAAGCGGTGAAAATTGCATAAATCGTGCCCCAGGCATTTTCTTTCATAGCTTAATATATATATATATATATA
>NC_050513.1:10006252-10006437 GCF_002922805.2 Oryzias melastigma | reverse complement strand
AATCTATGGACACACCAGACAGTTAATAGCCCCTATTGTTCACTTTGGATGGCTGCTAACCACTTCTAGCGCATTTACAGCTTAATTAGGTTTGGTGCGAAATGTGGAAGCGGTGCAAATTTCATAAATCTTGCCCCAGGCATTTTCTTTCAAAGCTTTATATATATATATATATATATATATAT
>NC_050513.1:10000270-10006219 GCF_002922805.2 Oryzias melastigma | reverse complement strand
TATATATATATATATATATATATATATATATCTACTGCATGTATATATATATACATTTTTCCTACGCGATTAAAACAAACAGTTGCCACTTTCATGAACAAAAAGACACACTATTCAAACGTCACTCCCTGTTTAGTTAAATTTTTGACTTAGTTTAATTTTCAATGGCCCTTCATTCCGATTTAGAGTCCAAAAACGGTCTTAAAAAGTAGCGTAGCTACATGTGTGTGCAAGAGTTTTGAAAGTGGTAGCCCAAAGCACATATTAACTTACGTATACACAGACTTTAATTTGGAAGTAGTTGACTGAACGCGCATGACCAAGGGTAATGTGAACGTAACTTAATGGCTTCTTGGTGTCCTGATCAAATTTTAGTTACCTGTTTAGTTACCTGTTGACTTTAACACCTGGCTTACACTGCATGCGAAAGCATGGCGTGGAACGAAGGCTGCTTCCTTGTTAACCCATGGTGTGGTTCACACCAGACGCGATGCGTTGCCGTCCTCCGCAGTCGGCTCGCGCTGTGGAGCGATGTTTTCGGCATCCGGTCTATTTTTTGCTCGAACCACTACTGATCTGCGTCATTTCTAGCAGGAGATTATGCCAAGACGCACGAGACAATCTGGTCAATTTTCAAAATAAAATTAATTTTTCACAATAAGATACCGCGATTGACAGAAACAAAACAAACAGAAGCTCTAAACAACTACATCTGTCTGAAAGTGCTTGTCGACTGTCGTGGAAAAATATGTCTGGTGTGATCTGGAGATTAAGCAAATACCGCGCCCGGCTGTGTTGAAAAAATAGATTAATCAATTCAAATCGATTTGTTTTATCGATCACTATTCGATTCACAAAAGATATAAATCGATTTAGCACATAAAGCTAAAGTTCGGTAGCTTGATGCTAACGTTCAATAGAATTTCCCATTGGACGGCTAATGCTAACGCTCGGTCGACCAAAAAAATACATTGCTGACTAAATGAACATCTTTATTACTCACAGGCATTAATTTTCCACACTCTTTTAAGGATATTTTTTTTAAAGTAACTATTTTTGGTCTAAAACACAACTTTTTTGCTTATACTGTTTTCTTCTTGAATAATCTGCACTTCTATAGTGTGATCGCCACCTAGTGGCCAAACTGAAACGCTCTTCAGGAGAAGCAGAACAATGTTTACAATGCTAATGATATGAATATTTTTGTTAGAACTTCTCCTTTAGAGAATCTATGTAACACTGTATGATATTAACAATTTCATTATTTCACTTATTCATTTTATAATATGTGAACTGTATCAGATTAATATAAATATATTCAAATTATAAAGTAGATTATTAATGTTTTTCTAAATAAATGTGTATAAATGAGTAAACTTAAAATTGAATTGAAGGATCGAAAAAAATTGGAATCAAATCGATTCAGGCTCTTCTGAATCAAACCGAATTGTTTCTGGAAATTATAACCGAAACCTAGTCCTACTTCGCACCGCTTCCGAGTCCGGTGGTAGGTAGGCATAAGATTTCCTCAAGTCAAACTTT
This sequence comes from Oryzias melastigma, assembly GCF_002922805.2. NCBI lineage: Eukaryota > Metazoa > Chordata > Actinopteri > Beloniformes > Adrianichthyidae > Oryzias > Oryzias melastigma. The sequence continues at coordinate 10,004,677 of NC_050513.1, read as the reverse complement.
ATTAAACTTTGTTATGTTGAATTAGGAATAGTCCATTTGGGAGTATTTCACTTGTTGGAATCTTATCTGCCTTTCTCAAGTTAAATTCAGATGATTATGCATAACGAGTACAAATTATTAATCTACCACCACCATGCTTAAAAGCTGGTTCTATTTTATTTTTCAGAAGGAAAAAAAAACAAACATTTTTTTCTGTATTTTGAACAATTGCTACAACCTTTGACCTGTGGCAGCAATCAAAAGGTCATCAAAATGTAAATCTATCAATCAATACCAAAACGAAAGGCCAAATAAACTGAATAATTGCTCAGTTCACATTAGAGTATGCACTGATTTGAATTCCTGCACACATCAAGCCACTAACGTCTTTTTTTGTCTGATTTTACTAAACCGCTGGCTTTCAGGTTCTTCCGACAGAGCATTGTTAACTGTGCAGAAGGTTTGTTCTTCATTGTCACTGAATAGATTAAAGGAAGGAGAAATACCATCCATCCATCCACTTCTGTTCGTCTGTATTTTGTGTTCCAAGACAGCTCAGGCGACCGTGCCCCACCTCTTCTATGAGGGAACCGAGGCGTTCTCAGACCAGGCGGGAGATGCCATCTTTCCAGCCTGTCTCGGATGTGCCGTCGGGCCCTCCTCCGGTCGGACATGATTGGCAAGAAGTATAAAACCTCTCAACTGGCTCTTGTTCGTGTGGAGGAGTAGCACTTTTACTCTGATTTCCTCTCAGATGGCTTAGCTGTGTAGTAGTTGTGGTTACTGTAAAACCAACACGCACTCTGAATGCAGAGGCTATAACTAACCCAATAAAACCGACTTTGTGTAAATTTAAAAGTATAACAATAATGGAACCTTTATGGCCACTTACCACAAACAAAAATATGTTTTCCTAATATGCTTAAATCATTGGGTTAGCTGATGCCTGGACAATTCCTATAAAGCCCCGCTGTAATAACATTGTTTGACTGTTGACTGTGTCACAAAAAAAAAATTGAAATGCCACCAAAGACCGAGCCACTTTCATTCCACAACAGGCTGGCGTCACCGCGGTTACAGTTTATGGAGATTACCTTTCATTCCCTGTGCAGCTCTGAGCCGCTATTGAGCTCCTGTCATTTAAATTGGCCTTGCTTGTTGAGCGTTGTGTTAAACATGCTAAACCTGGTCGGAATAAAGTGGATCTCAGAGTGCGTTTAGTCAACACTTCAAAGATGATTTGTTATGCTTTAAAAAATATAAATAAATACATTTCCTCCCCCTAAAAGCTGAAATTATTCCCTTAGGTTTAATGAAACATCTGGTGGCATGCAATGGTCTGAAAACATGAAAAAATTAGAGGGAAACTGAAGCACTAATATTTTTTTATAACCACAATTCTACACAGAATGTTGAGGAGATTAAAAAAAAAACTCTCCCAAGTATGTTTTATAGTGTAGTATCATTATGTATTGATAAGTTAAATTCTGGAATTGAAAGATAATGAAAATGGTTTGGTAATTTTTGAGACTAAATTGGGATTCATTCAGGACACAATTGAGAATTTGATATTTCATGTGCACTTATGTCAATGCAACATCAATTTTTTGTTATTTTTAGAGTAACTTCTACTACACTTTTGCGTCAACCTACCCTTTGATGACCATGATAGCTGTGCTGCAGAGGTAGACCTCTGGTCTGAAGGTTGTAGGTTCGATTCCCACCTTATCTGTCCAGATGTGTGTCATGGGGCGAGACATTAAACTCCATATGCCTCCTGGTGGTCTGGTTCTGCCACCATCGGTGAATATGAGTGTGCATGGGTGCATGGGTGAATGGGACTTGTCACCATAGTGGTGCATTCAAGAACTCACTCTACGCAGTTTCATGAATATGCAATTAGTCGGTGATGTCAACACTGGACTAGAGCTAGACACTTTTACTGTTTATCCGCACTCGCCCGCCACCTACAATAGGTACAGCCTCAAAGAGAAATCAGTGCAAATCCCACAAATGTTGCTCCAGGCTTTTTGTTTTCACAGCTTTGTTGTCGTCTTGGTGACATATCAACACGACCGTGTAATTAATAGTTTTTCAATTGTTAATTTATCCTTAGTGATCATGTTCTCATTGGTTGGTACTTGCCGATTGGTCACAGTGCTGCATTGCCATGATTTAGTGTGAAAATATTCAACCAGTTTAACATTTTGCTTGTGATTTAAGTGTCGCCGACATCATATCTAGTGTCCAAGAGTTAGATTGTTAACAGGCACCACCTCTTCTCTTTGCTGTGTCAATTGAAGTATCAGGAGATATAAAAAACAATTGGAGGCACAATAACATAGTGGAAAAAAAGGCAAAATTTCACTTGGCGATAACCAATCAGATTAAGCCTATGTTGAGAAAACAGAGATGTAAAGCAATAAACAGACGATTTGTCTGTTTTAGGAAATTGGACCAGCTTTGAAGAGACAAGAGAAGTACTTGTGAGGACACATCAAAGTTCTCCCTTCAAAACCTTTTTTCTTCCTCTCTGAACAGATCTATTCAGATGGTGGCAGTGACTCGGCTCCGTGTCTTTGAAAAGGAGACCTTTCTTTTGAAGCGCTAGAGTGGAACCAGCGGCTCAATTTTAGTAGAAAACGAGTATGTGTCAATAACTACCGGAATTGTCGTAGTCCTTTGTGTTGTCAAAAGATCCAAGATTTTTCAAATCATTTAACACACCCATAACATCCATCTAGAGCCTTTTTGTGTCTGGCACCGGCACACCATGAAGCTGCACTAAATCAACATCAGTTTTTCTCTACAGTTTGTGGTTTTCGGTGATCTGTAAGGACACCTAGAGTTTTTTGGTTCACCTCTGGGAGGTCGTCGCAATGTCTTTCTTTGTAAAAGTCCTATTTTAAAGGCCAGCTAATAATCGATTTGATGAATGATAACAGTGCTTGGGATACATAGCAAAAACAGACCACCGCTCTGATCTCGCAGGCCAAATGCGGTTGAAAAATTGACAAATGCGAAACAATATTGGGAGTTTATCTGAGCAAGTGCACACAATCAATTTTCCTTTTTATTTACGGCAGCGGGAATCCTTTCTTTCCAGTTTTGCCGTGCTCCCATGGTGGCACAGCAGGAGAAAAAACAACTCTTTCCCCTTGGGCACAAAAGAAAACACAAAGATAGGAAAAAAATGGATTTTAGGGTTTGTTTGGCATAATCAGTTCTTGGAGCGTCTTTAGTCTCCGGCATCCAAGGGTTTTTTGTTTTTTTGTCAATTTCATTCTCCAGGCAGACTTATCTTTCCAGACAAGCCTTTAAATGTGTTGTGGATAGATTTGAAAACAGTGTGTGGCACTCCATTAGCCTTCAGTTCAGCTTGCATACATGCTTTACAACATGAACGCCTGGATCGTCAAATGATAAATGGCTTCTCTGGAGCTATAACTCTGAAGATCCTTTTATCTTCCTAGATTAGTTCAGGAATGTCTGCCTTATCTAGTTGCCTTTAAGAAAATATGATCCAACGAGGCCGGGCTAATGCGTGCTTGGGTGAGACGAGCGCGGCATCCCATCTAATATGTGAACTCTCTGCATTCTTCATGATATAGTTGATTATGTTCTGGAGATGGTTTTTCATATTTAACCAGCTGCAGGCATTATAGGTTTCACTCGAAAGCGAGTGGACGCAATTTCCGAGTGCATAAACGGCTCAGACATTTATTCCTTGGTGGTTTGCTTGGCATTTATCAGAGTTACACTGCTGGTTGGATAGTTTTTTAAATGTAAGTGCAATGAAAAATGTATTTGAGTTAAAATTCAGTGCAAGCCATAGAGAGCACAAGATCACACTGCAAATACATGAAAGTCATGGTTATTTATTTAAATGCTCTTTTTATTGTCATTATAGTCCAAGTTTTTGCTAATTGGGTTATAATATAACTTCTTTCTAATTAGCACTCTGCTACTGAAAGAAAGGGAAAGAAGGTAGACTCGGTTCAACTTATGGTGGAATCTAAAGTGCATTTTTCTAAACTTTGGTAATATGAGACCTAATGATGCTAGATTTGGAAATGCACATTCAAATGGCCGCTTTCAATGTAAAGTCTATATAAAAACATACATAAATGTGGGTTAAATTTTCTCTTTTCAAAACAGTCAGGAGTACCTATGCACAATTTTAAGTTCATATCTGGGCACCACACACAAAATGCCCGGCGATTGATCATGCGTCAAGGACTCTGATTTGGTTGTGATGTATGGGTAGCGGCCTTTTCAAAACACGAAATTACCAACCGTTTCAAAATTGATCACAAAGGAGAAATTAATAAATGTGGTTTATGCCCGGTCAGCCTTATGTGACTCCAAGTCTTTCACATATCAGAATTAGTGCTGCTAGAAACGATTATTTTAGTAGTCGACTAATCC
>NC_050513.1:9988605-9999772 GCF_002922805.2 Oryzias melastigma | reverse complement strand
AATTTTCTCTTTTCAAAACAGTCAGGAGTAGCTATGCACAATTTTAAATTCATATCTGGGCACCACACACAAAATGCCCGGCGATTGATCATGCGTCAAGAACTCTGATTTGGTTGTGATGTATGGGTTGTGGCCTTTTCAAAACACAAAAGTACCAACCGTTTGAAAATTGATCACAAAGGAGAAATTAATAAATGTGGTTTATGCCCGGTCAGCCTTATGTGACTCCAAGTCTTTCACATATCAAAATTAGTGCTGCCAGAAACGATTATTTTAGTAGACGACTAATCCCCGATGATTTTTTTCAGATTAGTTGACTAATCGGGTCATGAGCAAACTGGATTAAAGCACACATCTTAACCATCATTAGCTTTAAACTAACTAAAAACTAGATATATAGATGAAGTATTGTTGATAGACGAAATCGCTGAAGCTAATAGCTGAAAACGCTGAAGCTGATAGCCAGCTAAACTATTAGCTAAATGCCAAATTAGCCAAAAAACTGAAAAAATCCCAAATTAGCCAAAATAGCTAGCATGTAGCTGAAATATTAACTAAACTCAAAAATAGCTTAAAAACCTTAATAAATGCCAAAATAGTCCAAAAATCTAGCACTGTTCCATTTTAACTTTCAACTTTACTACACTCTAACTCCATATAATATAAAATAACGACTAATCGACTATTAAACTAGTCGTTGATATGTCGACTAATCGTTGCAACCCTAACAAGATTTGTACTGCTTTGTCATTTCGTACCAAACCTCTTCCAAAAGTGAGTACATGTGCTGTTATTGGATAGCCACAGTCCTGTGTGAACACCATATTACAAAAGCGAGTTAATAAATCCACACTCAGCCGAACGTATTCTCACTCCCAACTGGTCATATATGGGCGTTTGGTTCGGGCCCCCTCTGTGTCACTTTTTTGACGTTTTGGGTGTCCTCGACCCATCGTTTTGTAATGTGCTGGCTGTTCCCATTAAATTAGTGTTCCCTCTCAAAAATCAGTACCGGTCCAAGGGCCACTAGGTACCAGGCCACAGACAGAGAAAAGGTTTTGCTCCACTAATCAGGGGTCCCCAAGCCTCAGGACGTGGACCGGTACACGTACTCTAACCCGGTACCGGTTCCGTGTCCCATGGGTTGGGGACCGATGATTTATTGGGAACAGCCGTGACGTCAAAAAAACTCAAGTTGGGGACAACCAAGATATCATAAGTGCCGCCCGCGGAGGGGGCCCGAACCACACTTCCATATATGACGAGTTGGGAGTGAGGTTGTGTAGTTCAGCCACACATAACCAGTGTGTACGTAGCACAACATATTTTTCAGCTTTAATGTTTGAATTATCCCTTCAGTTTAATCACAACAAATGGGCACAAAACCATACATAAGAATTAAGAATTAAGCATGCCACGTGTGGTAGATGCTACATAGACGTTCTATCTCTTAAGTTTTTGGTATGGCGGCATCATTATCAGACCAAACCCACAACAATGCACATGTGTAAATGTGAACACTGAACAAGATGTTCACAACCTTAAGTCAACGCTGTTCACTCAATGATCAAAAAACATACTAAAACAGCACTTTTACTTGTACAACATCTTGATAGCCAACAGTAGATCACAACTGCCCTTACATCTAGATACACAGGTGGCTTGCACGAATTATAAAGGTTGTAGAACTCTCTCTGACAGATTTAGCAAACAGATTACAACTTAAAAAGTTAAGAAAGAGTGAAGTAGGGGAGATGTAGGGAGTATTGTATGGATTTTTTCATGTTTTCAATTTCCCTTAAACCCTGAGGACGTCACAAGGGGTGAATGAGAGTTGTTCATGTTATAAGTGAGCACTTGTTGCATGCTCTGTAAAGATTTACCAATTGTTCACCTGGAGAAAACCTGTATCTACTAGTCCTAAGGAAAAGCTTTACTTGGACTAGAATGGAGTGTCAGAGCACAGTACAACAGCATCACCAATAGGTAGTAAGTTCATGCCACGTACCTTTTACCTTACGAATACTTCAAGGTAGACTTAGCATGACAATCGTATGTCCCATTTTCATGACATTCAGACATTGAGGTGGCCACTTGAGACATAAGGGAACTGCAAGAGACACCTGCCATCCCTACTGTAAATTTATATGTAGCGCTTGCTAAAGATTCTCATAGACATATGTCATAAATACTTACCGACGTCTCCTCAGTATTGCAGTTGCTAACATCCTTAGAGTTGAAGCACCAGTTTTTGCCAGCTAAGGCCTCCACCGTTCATGACTTTAAAACTAATCGAAATATAAAACTTTAACAAGCATTTTAAAGTGCTGCACTAATAAGTTTCTCTTCTTGTTTTGGCCAATGACTGAAGAGATCATTAGTCACGTGGTTTTGTTTACAAGATTTGGTCCGAAACAGAAATCGATAGATGGGAGTCTAAAAAACAGACTAAACCTTCAGGACTCAATCCGGACCAAAGTAAGAGGACCCGGTCTGACTCAGCGGACTTTTCCAGTCTGAATACACCCTAACATGCATTGGAAGATTGTTGATTTTCTAATTTCTACTGAAGCAGAAAACATTTTTAGGTGATATAGGTGACTGTGCTGAGCAAAGTAATCTGGAGATTGGAATCGTTTTTCATTTATTGGTTGCCGTCGTCCGTCTTATCGTAGACGAGCGGAGGTATCGGCTCACCTGCTGACCTTTTGTTCAAAACAAAAAAAGTCGCCTTGGAGGGAAAATTATTTGCCGAGTCATTTCACCCGCTCCATGAACGCGCGACTTAGGTTGTGTCACATTGTGCGACAGAGACAAAAAGACAAAGAAAAAGTCACCTGGTGTGAAAATGAGGCACAAAAAAAAAAGATTTGCTGCTGCTGACAGTCGCCCTGTACACATCAGACAAATGGGCTGTGTGAAATGAAGCAGAGGATGATGGTCCTGCTTCATGTTTTTGCAGGATTGCAGCTCTAACTCCCTGCAGCCCGCGAGATGTGTTTGATGTGCTGTGACGCCAAAAGAAGCCACGGGAGTGCTGCAGGTTTTCGAAGCTGAACGCAGCTGCGCCCACACATGCCAAGCGGCGGACGCGGGAGAGTTTTATCGACGCCGAGCCCGCAATCTATCAGCTGATGAAAAGATGTGCCGTTAATTTATTATATCAGAGGAGCATTTGTCTACTAAATCACCCGCAGTCCCGGAGCAAACGAGGAGCCCCAGATTGAAGCCTCCTGTTGACTTGTTTCGTCCGAATGGCGCCGGTGATGAAAACAGAAGCTGCGGGAGGGTTCAAGCGCACTGCGACAAGACGGAGACGTTGCAGCCCCATCATTATCAGTTCTGCCAGTGGCGGAGTTTTCTGTTTGCTCTGGTCATTCGGTCTTTTTAAGGGAGCAGATAACCCTAATGACACCGGATGAGTCGCAGCTGCTGCAAGTTATTCATATATGAACTTTCTATTAGAGTCTAAATACATTAACCCCAGTAAAGTGCAACAAGAGACCATGCCTGGATACCTGTCCAAATACATCCCGAGAAGAGGGCACCGCACACTAGAAAACCAGTAGTTTTAGTCAGTTATCAGTGTACAATTTTCTATTGGATAACTCAACACCGTGTTACATTATCCAACATTGTCAAATTCATTCATACTCACACAATCATAGTTTTTATTATTCTCTTTTTCTGTTCTATAGCCAACATTGATCAGTTTTTGACATTGCTAATGTTTAAAAAGTGCTAATTTTTTGTGCGATTAATTAACCGTGACCTGTAATTAATCAATCGATTTTAATCGCAATAACCTAATGATGTGAAAAGCCAAATTTTTAGGAAGTTTATTTAAATTTGCGACACAATGGTGCAGTAAAAGATCAAAATACAACAAAAAAATAGTTTTATGAAGTATTTTTATTCTTTTATAACAGATTTCCAACCTTAACTTCTACACCACCCCCCAAAAAAAGGTGGTGGGGGGGTATTTTCAGTCTGAAACAATTGAAAACAAAAAAATAAATAAATAAGTCTAAATAGTTCTAATTAAAAACATAAAAAAACAGTTAATATTAAAACTTGCTAATATTATAATACATACTGTATATTGACACACAGTACTTTATTCAACAGTTTATCACAACAGCAAGACAGTAAAAAAGACACGTATGATTTTATTGTTTCCTTTAACTCTCTAGCTCTATTGCCGGGTGATTTTCACCAAAGCAAAAGTATTTACACAATGTCCAACATATTGTGTTTTCTGAGTATTGTGGCTTCTTTGGTAAAGTCTCACATGTCCCAGGAATGGGTGGACCAAGGGCCATTTCTCCAGTATCATTGTTTTTTTCTTTTAGGATTTTTTTTTGTCTCAAATTCCTAATTTTTCAGTAATTTTCAAGCATTTTTTTTAGATCTTTCTGTCTTTATTTTTTTCTTTTGTTACCTATAATGTATTTCTTGTTTTTATTGGGTGTATGTTTTATATTGGATAAAAATTACCCGGCAACAGTGATGGTGTAACTTTTTATAGCGAAAGTGTTTTAGAGTTAATGTGTCTGGTGAATTGGATCAGTTTAAGGGACGATAGTGAAAATGAAAAACGAGGACGTTACACCTGAGGAATTAATGTATTTAGACTTTGTTTCTTTGAAATAAACTTTTGCTTCATCGTCTGGACAAAAAGGTGAACTTTCCCTCTGAAATGATGCTTTATTTCCTCCTGGCGATCACTTCCCAGAGAGCAAATAGCGGGATCAAAGCGCAGTTGGAGCTTTTACCATGACAATGTGATGTACAGCGTTTTAAATTGTCCACTTTTTGCAAAAAAAAAAAAAATAATTGTTTAGACTTAAAAATATAACAGAACGGAAGTTCTGATAATTGTTTTAATATTTCGCTTTTTTTGTGAAGGACCGTGGTATGATCAGGATAATGCTCTTCCAGGTGTGCATTATCAGACATAAACGGGCTTCACAGAAGATATTGATTTAAGAAAAAAGTAATGTGCTAAAAAGTCTAATTAATAAATCGATTTTAGTAACGCAATATTGACAGCCCTCGATATCGATTCTCTGACCTCAAATCAGTCCAGGACATCTTTAGCCAAAACTTCAATCAGTGTGACTTTGAGACAAATACCAGGTACTGAACAGTACAGGGAAGTTTTCCAGATTTCTTGCAAGATCATTAAGTGTACATTATATATGTGTATTATATATGTGTATATGTGTCATAAAATTATGAAAGTGATTAGTCGACCAATGTTTGCTAGTTTTGTGTCTTAATAGTTTTCTACTTTTAAATTAAACACACAGATACATTGATGTAAATACTGTCATAATTAATATAATGACATATATATAATCTAAAACAATGTATTTTGTTGAACATATTTTTAATGACTCATGGTTGATATACATGTTAGACTTAGATTACTCACACCAAGCTACGCTAACAAGCTAGAGTATGTCATCTTAGCGCTACATTTCACAGGTTTGACAAATTAATAGAGCTCTCACTGTCCTTGTGTTAAAGCTATAAGGCGTTTATGACATTTGTTGGATGTAATGTCCCAAAAATGTCTCAAACCCATCTCCAAATTTCCTTCTGAGTTTAAGAGTTTTTGAAATGCGATAAAACTTTGCCAATTTTTTTCAAGTTGGCTTAGCAGTTAAAGCTAGCATTTGTGTAACCCTAAATTATTGCGTTTCAAAGTTTTATTTGTTGCTTGGTTGCTTATTTCTTGACAACTAGTTGCAGCTACTGATAAATACAGAGAGCTACTTAATTAACACATGTCTCAATTTGCCTCCTTTCAGCAATTTAAAACCTCAAATTCACTTTTTTTGTCTTCTATTAGTCACAATTTAGTTTAATGGATCCCAGAGGACACACACAATTGTCTCACAATTGTTGCATGATGAAACAGAACCAGTATTAAGAGCAGTTCGAAATGGGTTTGAGACCCATGTGAGAATATTTTTGGTAGGCATTTTTGATCTCAAGAAAATGTGAAACAGTTGAGACACCCGTAAATATTTTGAGATTTTTCATAAACCATCTTGAGGAGGGCTCACTGGGTTGAGCACAGCTGTCACATTCTGTGACACCATGTTAAACAAAATACAATTACACCAGAAATGAAAGAATTAATGAGCTTTATCACCCATGCCATTGTCGTCTCTCATTAGGAATTAATTTTTATTGATGATCTAGAAAGGAAACAGAGCAGATGTTGTAGTTTTTTCAGGAAGTTTGAGGACATTTCCACAAAGAAATGTGAATGTCAGAAAGTCTGTTTCGACGTGGGAACTTTAAAAGCAAATAAGGTGCTTTTTAATTTTTTTTTTTTTTTTTTTTTCATTTTGGCTCAAATACCTCTTCAGAAAAATTGACACAAAACTGCAACAATTTAGAAACACCAGCCTGGAATCATGCAGAGTTTTGTTTGCTAAAACCACTTAAGTGCAGCAGGTGGCTGCCATTTATTATTTTAACACTCTCAAAAATTATTTTTTTGTTTAACAGCTTTAGAGTTATCTACTTACAGGTGTCTGAAAAAAACCCAATACTTTTAGCCCTTAAATGTTAGAGGCTCCAGTATTGATTTTCTTTGAATTACTTTAACTCTTCAACGGTTAACGCAGTTAAAGTTATTCCAATGAACTCTGAAGCGGAGAAAAGCAGCCTTACCTTCATATGTGACACTTCACAGCAGGGATCCTTTTATGGTGAGGGGCCATGTAACTGTTAATTTCTCTTCTGTGGGGGCCGGGTTGGTTTTGAGGCTTTCCATTGCGCCATACATACCCAAATGTTATATAATCACATTCTGTAATCTTTACAGAAAAAATATTACTAAAATGTTTCAAAAAATTAAACCAAAACGAAAAAAGAAAGTTTTTGTAAAATCTGTGATATCGTTCAGGGGGCCAGGAAAAATGTGGAGGTGGGCCGGATCCGGCCCTCGGGCCATAGTTTTGGGGACCCATCCTTTACAGTTGAGTGTTTATGCAACCAACATAAACTGATTCTGACACTGAGAAGAAGCCTTCAGAATGACATCTATTATGAAAACAATCCAAAAAATAAGAGTGTATTATTTCGCTGTTGCCGGTGACAACTCCGATGTTAAAGGGTTTAGTTAAAGGGTAACCAAACAGGGCATTTGGAGGCCGACTCCGTTCTCAGCCCAGATTTGAAAAATGTGACTAACAGTTACAGAATCAAAGATGGGCGGGGCTTTTATACAACACCAGTGGACCAACCACTAAATTCAACTGCAATACTTCGTTTCAACCTGTAGGGGGCAGCACACAGACAGTTTTTGACTATATTTTCAGGAATTAAACAAGTTTATGTTAATTCGTTAAAAATGTGTCAACGACCAGCAAACGGGACTTTTAAAGCCCCATTTATAGAGGTCAACAATCAAAAAGAGTTGATTTACGGTTTGGATACTCTTTTAAGCACTTTCTATGGAGAGAATATAGTCTCATCCGATTTGTGTGTGTGTAATTCTTTATTTGTAACTTGTGTCCGTCTTTCTCTGTGTCACTTTGGATTTGTGTGTGCGTAATTTTTGATTTTTAACTTGTAAAGTACATTTTTTGCATGAATATATGTACTTATAATTGTGTTTTCACATGTACAAAATGTATAAAATACCAAATAAATTTGCAAACACTTAAAACTAACCACATGTACAAATATATAAGAAGTACGCTCCAATCACCTGATACACACACACAAAATTGCATTTACACAGAAATCGGATGTGAGACTCATATTTAGACTTTTTATATTAATTATCTGTTTAATATCTGTTTAAGAAAGTGGAAAAATGTCACGTTTTCACCAGATACACTTTACAACCTGAAGTCCAAAGAGGCTGATGAGAAAACTCTGATAACCCAGCATTCTCGCAGCATTTAAATGCATCACTTACACTTGAATCTTGAAGACGTGAAAAGAGTCTCACACCAGATTTGTGCATAAATATGGTAGTGTGTGTGTATCTTTTTAAGGATTTGTGTGTAGTTACTATTAAGCCTCTAATTTAACGTTGTGTGTGTATTAATTTATTTTTAATTGTTGTACATGTGAAAATAGAATTGTAAATATATGAAGTTACATACAAAATGTATAGTATGAGTTACAAATCAAGAATTACCCACAAACTAATCCAAAGTTACACACAAACATGCAGACACACAAATCACGAATTATGAGCGACTTCTGGTCACATACAAGATTGTGCCTGAAAAAATCTCTCGCCGGAAGTGGAAATTTTGCAACTTTAGCTTTGAGAAGCAGTTTGGTGTGCAAAATGAGCTTGAAGTTGACTTACTTTTTTTCTATGGCAAATTCTCTTGAGAATTACGGACACGCAAATCAAACGAGCCAATTTTCTCTCCATACTTTTTGTCTTTTGTATCGGTCATGTTTAGCTAACAATTTGCTGTCCTAAAGAGGACGTTTCTGGGTTAATTTTTCTTTAAACATCTTAATTTAGTTTGCTATAACCCTTTATTTTAGCCATTAAACTTGGAAACATCACAACCAGCATCTTAGACCAGAGTTGAATAAAATCCCTTATTCTCATTGGTCAAACTCCGTCTGCATTCACACTGTAGCCGGACAACCCCAGAGTTTACTTGCTAGCCTTGTTTTTCAGTGGGAATCTCTTGTTTGGCACAGACCAGGGTTCTTATTCCTTAACAGTTTTTCAGATTTGTTCAAGCAACCACTTCCAATGTAAAGTCTATGTAAACACATAAATGTGTGTTTTTTGGGCTTCAAAACTCTTGTGTTCATGTGCAGTTACACAAGTGTTACATCCAGATGCTGCTGCTTCCTGGGCTTTGTCCAATTTCCCCCCTAACTACTATAAATCTACGTAGTGCGGGACTATAAAGGATTTTAAAGGTAATTCAGACACGATGCTCACTAGTTTTCTTTCGTTTTTCTAAAGACCAGATATGAAGTCATTGATTTCACGAAGGGATGACGAACATTTCACGACGTTTATCCATGACTCCACTGTGTTCTGATGGTGGAAATGTGGATGGTTTACTCAAATATAACATTTAAACACCTTTATTTGTTCAAAATTGTTCAACCGCAATGCATTGTGGTCTATATCCGCTAATCTAGTGATCATTGATGTACACTAGTTTTTCGCAAAGACTTCTGGGAAATTTCCAGTGCACTCGATTTTGGAATTAGTCGATTTTGGGATCTATGTATAAGTTAAATTAGCTCAAATGCCGGATGTGTTGTACGTTTAGAGTATGAAGTGGTTTAAAAATATAAGGAATAAAAGGACAAGTTTCTGTTCAACTAAAACAGTGTTTGTCCATGATCCACCATCCTGGATAAACAGACGAGTCAAAGACCCACCGTAGTGTAACCCCCTCAGGCAATCTAACCACCGCCAGATTTGATAATAATCTACCTGGTAGTTTTCAAGGTGTTTCACTAAATCCAGCAGTGACACCAGAGAGACGTTGGGGTTATCGACGCCAGAACACTCTTATCGTCTGTGCAGCGTAGGAACCTTTAAAAGTCTCACAGCAGTCCATTAGGAACACAGTGGTGGGCTGACAGCAAAGCACACCGGCAGGCTGCCAACAAAGTCAAATATAAAGGTATTTGGTGTCCGCTGAAATCCCGCTGCGCACATTAAAAAAGCGACGGATTAACTGGAGAAGCCTTTGTTCCGTTTGTGTCGGTGGTTTCCCACGTACTCAGTCAGGGTCCTGTGTGAGTCACCGCCATCTCCGCTGGGTTCCATAAAACCTTCAGCCTGAAGAAAATGACACACTAATTTGCCTTTGTGTGACTTGTTTGCCATCCAAACAATATGGGAGAAAAGAAATGAGTAGAATACATAATAGAAAATGGAATTAAAAGGTGTTTCAATTGCGAGTGATGAAGTCAGTAATGATGCAGAATAACTTCTTGGATGTAGTTTTGTTTTTTCCAATTTAGATAACTTTTATTTTGAAAACCCCTTTTCTGTTTAATATTGGTAATGATATAAATGATCTAAATATAGTAAGAATCAAGTATTCTTTGGTTAAAAACACATTTTCAATGAAAATGATGTTTTAGGTCTTACTAACATGTTTTTGTGGTTTTTTTTGAGGAGGAAGGAAATATATTTATACAATTAAGTTGAAATTTTGTATTTCAGTGTTCAAATCATGTAAATCAGGAAAAAAAAAACGCAGATATAAAAGATTGTATTTGTTGCGCAGATAAATCTATTGTTGTTGCATCACTTATGTTAGGTTTGTGGTTTTAGTCGCTGTTAGAGTGTGTCAAAAGACGGGAAGTGGGTCACGGTAACGGCCAGGACTCAAGAGGCGAATTTCTAATGAACTACTGCCGCTCTGCACCGGACCAGACTGGTCCGCTCCTGTCCGGTTTTGAATAGTCTGGACAATTCAAGTGAACGTTTTCCATTGAATTTGGGACCATCAAGGCGCCTGGGTTCTCTGTACTTGCGGTTTTTGTGGTCCTTAATCCCTACGAATAAGGGGGAAATACTAGATGAAAAGAATTTAATGTTCTTTACACTCAAAAAAGGGCAAAACTTTCAGTTTGGATCTCGAGTCAGGAAAAGCGATTGCTGTTGTGATACTTTTTCCGCCAATCAATGGATATCATCCACAGTAGCTCCGCCCTAATTGGTCCATTCTATTTTCTTATGGACCTACAACCAACGGGGGACCTAAAAAATGGTACGAATTGGTCCAGTTTAATGGGTTCATTTTATAATAGAAACGCTCATTTCCACTCGGTGGAAATGAGGGAATAGTGATTTAAGTCACTTTTAAAACTCATTTGTTTACTCAGGTTTTTAGCTCCAGTGGACAGATTTAGTTGGCCAGATTGTTATTTTTATTGTTTAATTGCTTTTATTGTTTAATGAATTTATTTACATTTGATTTTATGTTCAGCACTTTGGTTGATTCTGCTTTTATAAGGTGCTATACATATATTTGATTGATTGATTGAAACATCACTGGAAACACGTTGAAAATAGATCAAAATATGATCAGAATGGGACATTAAGCTTCTTTATTTTATATGTTTGTTTTTCTAGGTTGAATTTTACCTTTAAAACTTCAGTCCCTAAGAGTGTTTTTTTTTGTTTTCCTTT
>NC_050513.1:9963074-9988562 GCF_002922805.2 Oryzias melastigma | reverse complement strand
TTTCAGAATCACTTAAAAAAAGACGATAAAAGAAGCGAGTTGTACATAGCAATGATATTAAAGTAAAAATGCTCTAGTTAAATCAACACATAAAATAGTATTTCTTAAAGCAGCAAGTATAAAATTAAATGTATTTCCTCTTGTTTACAAATACTGTTGCAAGAGAAAGTATGCGAAGTCTTTGTACAAAATGGACACATGATATATATATATATATATATATTTTAATCTCAATTTAAAGCACAATGATGGAGAAAAACATTTTTTACTTAAATCACAATTTATGTTTTCAGGTTTTTATTACAGTAAATCATGTGTCCAGTTAATGTATAAAACCAAGAAACTCCTCAGGGTTCACACAATTTCTCCTGCAGCTGTATATGTTTTTGGCCCCTCTGAGACTCCGTAGAGGATTTCTTTGCTAACTAAACTGATCGTACAGTTGGCCGCAACAAAGGAATCTACGTTCTTAGAAAAAGAAATAGTTTTGTTTGTTGTTTCTAGCACACTCTATCATTTATCCTATCGTTAAAATGTGACTTCATCCTTCTTACGACCTCTTTCATTGTCTCGATGACATGCTTTTTGTTTAACTGGTGCCCGTGTGACGTGGATGGTCGAATGATGCAGAGTTATTGCCCCCTTCCATCACCGCATGTGTGGCAGTGTGCTGCCATTCTCCATCATCCGTCACCATTAAGAGAGCAATCAGCGGCGCTGTGGAGCAGCTTCAGCTGTATAAAGTGCGCTGTTCTGGATTCGCCCGCTCACCCCTCGACCCCCCCCGGCCCCTCCCCCGCCTTACACCTTTATCAAGCACTCTGATCTATTGACGGAGAAAGCTGCAGCGCTCTTCAAATAAAGGCAATAACTCTGTGGCCGTGGAGGAGGAAATCAAGAGGCTCGCGCGTCCCAGCGAGCCAGACAGCCATCCTTCGCCAACCCGGCCGTGCATATGGACCTCCATTTCTCATTCCTTCACGCCCCCTCCCATCACCCGTCCTTCTGTTGCTGCCTCCTCACTCAAGTTTATCATCAGCTTCTCCCCATAGATGACTTATTGGCTTCCTCACCCCTCATCTGTCCGCCTGGCTGAAAAGGCCTCCCAGGAAGAGATTAGCAATCCAATAACTGGCAGAGCATCCACCCCAGCAGCAGGTGCTCTCAAGACGGAATACTGATGAGTACAGCCAGGACGCTCTAATACCCAGCCAGGCATTTGTTTATTAATAACCAGTGAGAACCTTTCCAGGACTCTACCTCCTTCACTTCAGTTCAATAATTTTGTCTTATCGCAAATAGTTTAACGTGACATGAGTTTTTCCATAATCAAGACTAATGCTTTAACAACATTTCTATTTGATATACGCTTATCTGCTGTTTTACAGTGACTGCATAAATTAATGGACAGAGCATGTGATGATGTCACCCTTCCTTGGGTGTATATTAGGGCAGTTTTTCCATTTGTAATCATTGTGACAGGATATTTTACTACCCAAACCCTGATCTTTTCAAAAGGGGTCAAGTTTGAAAGGATTTTTATACTAAAAAATAAAAAAAAAGTCTAGTCCAAATACACAGAGCAATAACCTCCATTAGGGTGAGGAACCAAAAAGTCTGAAAAACAAAAGGTTGGTAGGGGAGAATGCTGTTAATAAATTATAAGAATTGGTTAAAATGATCAAAAGCAACATCCACAGAACATTGGAAAAGTGGAGCAACCCAGTAGCCACCTCAAAACAGACATGAAGTGATAAGAGGTGTCTCAACAACTCCATAAGAATAGATATGAAGTTATGAGGACTAGCCCAACAAACGCCTAAAAACACCAAGGAAGTGATAAGGAGTGTCCCATTAACCACTAATAAAATGACAGGAAGTGAAGAGGAACGTCTGAGCAGTTTCCTTAAAACAGACAAAAAAAAATGATAAGGAGCATTCCACAACCCCTAAAAATGGACCGGAAGTGTCCCAACAACTCCTAAAAAATTGACATAAAGTGAAGAGGAGCTTCCCAACCACCTGCTAAACCAGAGAGGAAGTGATGAGGAGCATTCCAACAACCCCTTAAAAAGATAGGAAGTGAGGTGGAGTGTCCCAAAACCTCCTGGAAAAAAAAACATAAAGGGATGAGGAGTGTCCCAACAACGTCCTATAAAGAGACAGGAAGTGACGAGGAGCGTCCCAGCAACTCCAAAAAACAAAGAAAAAATGACGAGTGTCCCAATTACAGTAGAACAGTCAGGAAGTGATGAGAGTGCAATAAATAAATAAAAACAAACGTGAAATGATGAGAAGCGTACCAACAACCCCATAAAAACAGACGTTAACTGAAGAGGAGCATCCCAACAACCTAGAAACAGGCATGAAGTGATTTGGATGTCCCGGCAACCAATATAAACAGGAAGTAAAGAGGAGGGTCCCAATTACCCTAAAGAAATACAGGAAGTGAAGAGGGGCGTTCCAATCCCCCTAAAATAGGCTTGAACTGATGAGGAACGTACCAACAACCCTAAAAAACTGACAAAGTGACGAGGAGTGTCCCAATCCCTATAAAACATGCAGGAAGTGATGAGGAGTGCCCTAACAATCTAAAAACAGGCATGAAGTGATAAGAAAGTCCCGTCAACCAATGTAAACAGACATGAAGGGAAGAGGGGTGTCCCAATCCTCCTAAAAACAGGCATGAAGTGATGAGGAGCGTCCCAATAACTCCATAAAAAGTGACAGAAAGTAATGAGGAGTGACCTAACAATCTAAAAACAGTCATGAAGTGATGAGGAGCATCCCAATAACCTAAAAACAGGCATAAAGTGAAGAGGATGTCCTGTCAACCAATATAACAGACATGCAGAGAAGAGGAGTGCCCCAATGCCCCTAAAAATATAAAGGAAGAGATGAGGCGAGTGCAAAAAAAAAAAAAAACAACCTAAAAATATACAGGAAGTTATAAGGAGAGTGCCAAATAAATGCCTAAAAAAACACAGGAAGTGAAGAGGAGTGTCCCAACCTCCTAAAAACAGACATGAAGTGATGGAGAGCGTCCCAGCACCCCCTTGATGCCTAATGATGCAAAGATTACCTTACTTGAAAGAAAAGCGTTTTTTTTTTTCTTTTTTTCATACCTTAAAATACATTTTGATATTGCGGGGTTAGGAATAGACAGCAAGAGACGAGGAGCTTCCCAGTAACTCCCTAAAAATGGATACAAAGTGATAAAGAACATCCTGATAAATTGAATTTCAACAAGAAGATCCAAACAGAACCACAACTGAACAACAACTAAAAACCAATACCTCAAGAGACAGTAATTATTTAGGATATTAGCCTGAAAATCATGACTTCTCACAAGAATCCTCTTCTCCTCTGGGAACTTGCTGTTCTGGGAGCTTCCCTTTGTTTAAAAGGAAAAATGATCACATTTGGACGCAGACTTTTTTTCAAAGCTTTGTTTTAGGGAAAAGTGCAGAATTAAACATTTAAAGGTCAAATTGGAACATTTGTTGATGCTAATCTCATGTGCCCACTCATTATATCCCCATTAAAGTATTCTCTCCGCGCTGCAAGGGTGTTTTGTAATATTTTATTGAGAAAGACTGGATAAAAGACAAAGCCCTGCAAGAGAGGGGAAAAGCTTGCAAATTTAATTTGGTTTTGTCAGAACTGTCAGGCATGCAGGCTTCAGGCGGAGGTATTTTTGACAGAAAGATGTTCTCATAAAGCTCAGGCAGATTTCTGTGTATGGGGGGGGCAAACAGCAGTTCTCAGGACAGATTGTTTGGCCAAGCTTAGCTCCAAAACAGAGATGACAAGACTGTTAAGTGCGCCAAATGCCAAATAAGATGGATGGAAATTGCTCCGAATTTTGAAAGGGGATCACGGCACTTTGCCAAGACCAGGAAAATGCTTCTGGATCAAGGCCAAAATCGTGGCGGATACCACAAGGTGCATCCCTTAGGTAGAGAAAGTCTATTTTGCCTAAAAAAAAGCAAAACTAATCCTACAATGCATTGGATAAATAGGGTAATGCAGATATTAGAAGGACCAGTGCATATTCTAGATACATTATGTCAGCAAATGCATTAAGACACCTTAAGATCTTAGAAATTCTTAATAGTTTGACAAATTTTAATTTATGTGATAGTCACTTTCTGCACCATCAAACACCCGTTGGTTTGCAGTAATTGTAATTTCTCTAAAGGGCTAGAAAATGTCACCACCAAGCGTCTCATGTTGTCAAATAAAAAGAGCAATTAAAATCAGCTGAAATACAACTGAAATCAGACCCATCTCCATTCGTCATTATGTATTCAGAGCAGCTTTACCCGCGCCGCTTTGTGTTGTACAGTTGTTGCTCAATCTGCATCCTCAAAAGCTGGTCGTTTGTCGTCTCAGGGAAGCGTGGCGCCCTGTTGGGTGCCGCCGCACGCCCACACTTCTCTGCGATGATGAATAAGGGAGCCCACCCACCTTGACGGTTACTGTCTGCAGAGGCAAACTAAGTAGAGAGAAGTCAAGTTTCGCTGAACCGCGGGGTAGAAAACCAACCCATTCATCATCAAAGTGGATGTGCGCTCATCTGTTACCGACAAGCGTTAAATGTCAGAAGTCAAAAGACCTTTTCAGCCCATAAATTGTGCTCATTTTGAATAGAACAGCTAATAAAAACTAGGATATTGTTACATTTTGAATTGTAATCCAATGATTTGTAGACAGTCGATTGCCATTACTGACTTTTTATGGCATTTTCCCTCATTTCACTCTTAATTGGATGGACATTGATAATGCCAAACATTTTTTGCTATGCTGCCACTTTACAAGTCAAGAAACAGATATTTTAAAAACTCCTTAGTGATCAAAATGTATGGTATTGGTACAAATGCAAAGTCAGTGACATTTCCAAAGACACTAATTTATTATATGTTTTCATCAAGTTCGTGTCTTCAACTTGTCGCTGTGTGTTTATTGCCTTTATATTGTGTTTCAACACATCTCACTCCCAATACGTCCATATATACATATGGTTTGGGCCCCCTCCGTGTCACTTTTTGATGTTTTGGGCGCCCCAAACTTGTCGTTTTTTTGATGTGCTGGCTTTTCCCAATAAATCGAAGGTCCCCAACCTCCACGCCACAAACTGGTACCGGTCCAAAGGCCTTTTCGTACCGGGTCACATATGCGAATCAGGGGTCCCCAACCCTCGGGATGCGGACCAGTATTGGGACGTGGACTATACCAGTGCCTAGCCCTAAATGACCCCCATGACCCTAAATTGGAAATTCTAACCTGGGAGAGAGGCACTAACCTTAACCAGCCTCTCCTCACATTTTTTGGATTTATTGATTAAAACCTTACCCTTTGACAGACCTTAACCATAACCCCATGGGCTCTGGCTAACAACCCAGACCTTAAACACTAACCCAGGAGAAGGATCCTTACCCTAACCAGATATTTTCTCTGTCCAAGTATCACCAAGTATAATCTTACCCTCTGAAGCCCTACACCTAACCCCCATGACCATTTGACGCCCCCACATATATAATTAATTAGACTTACCTGTGATAGGTGAGGCCTGGAGCCCTGCCCCTGGGGTGGGGTTGTATGGAGGATGCAATAGATCCTACGCTCCAATGGAGGGTATGGTCTAAATGCTTTCCTTCTAACCCTAACCCTAACCTTGTACTGGTTCCAAGTCCAGTAGCGGGTCCCAAGAGTTGGGTGCTCGTGATTTCACGGGAACAGCCGGTTCATCAACAAATGACAAGTTGGGGACACCCAAAACGTCAAAACTGTAACGGAGGGAGCCCTAACCCTACGTCCAGATATGACGAATTGGGAGTAAGAATGAATAGTATGTTCGGGTCAAAATTGACCCGTTTTCAAATGTGAACAGTATGAGGATTAAACTGACCAACGAAACAAGCATTTGTTTATCGGTGTAGTTGACCAATTGTATGGAAAGTATGTAATTAGCCATGAGTTAAAACAAAAAAAGACTTCTGTAGAAATAGAAGACTGAGCTTCAATAGGGTTTTTTAAACAATGGAAAGTTTTATTACACAAGTATGCATAAGCCTTGTTTATCCACCCTCACCAGCCCTCCAGTTTTTATGACTCCATAAAACACTTTTTATGCAGTGTTTTGCTGTGCAGAAAAGAATACACTACACATTTCCCATAGGAGTCATTGAAAGACACCATCATAACTTTCTCCAGGCTGATTTTTAGTGATACTCTGACTGTAAAGTACAGCGTTACAGTCATTTCAACCAGCTCACACATAAGATTTTCTCATAATGCCTTCTAAAATCAAGTGTAATTCAAAGTGCCTCATGCAATGTTAGGACAATTCAGTCAACGTGAGTGACTGAATCAGACTTCAAAAATGGTGCCAGAGTTCTGGTCCAAGACTTGGCTCAGTCCACCAGAAAATGAAGATAAAAGATCTACACTCAATTAGGACTTGGAAGCTTTGGAAGCTACTTCTAAGCTTTTAGAACAATGAGATTTGTGGGAAATGATGGACTGAGGTCCTTAAGGGATTTGTATTTAATAGGAATTGTATTAGTAATTCAAAGCTAGAACAGTCAGAAGTCTAACCAAAAATCCTGGATCAGCTAAACTACTTTAAGTTAATTAGATGAAGATCTGACTTTAATTTGTTGCAGCCTAGAAGTCATAACAGAGCGGGAGACCACATTTTAGAATTTTTGAATATTTGTTTTGATGAAAAGATAAAGTATAAATGAAAAGACCAGTTTTGTTTAAATGTGTATTTACCAAAGCGCTGAAATACAATTTCCAATGTCTTCTGGGACTAAAAGCAATTTACTTTGTTTTGCTTTGAATTCATCTGTGGAGACTCACAGGTCATCCAGGTCTTTCTGCTTATCACCACCTAAGTCTCTTTAGGCTCCACAGATAAAGAACAGTCCCAGCAACAAAAGATTCAGATTATAGTTTTTGATGCCTGAATTGAGCATATTTAGAAATAAAAATAATTGTTCTTAGACCAAAACCTTGAGGAATACCGTGACTAATTATGGTAGCGGCAGAAATTAAAAACAGGCATTTTAAAAATGTATTTGACTTTATTCAAACCAAATTATCTTCTTTCACAGTGCTCAACTTCTTGGGTCGGTTTTTCAAGCAGAATTTTCAAATGAATAATTGATTCAAAGTCACTTTTAGTATAGAAAATCCTAGAGAAGTCGAGACAATTTTTAGAAGGGTCTTCAACTTATGAAATGAAAAGTTACTGATTGGGGACAGCAATGGAAAATTTGACATTTTAGGTGGTCAAATGGTGTTTTGCCAGAGTGATGCTTCTTACACACCGGGCATGTGATCCCAGCGAGTTCTTGAACCTATACGGTGTTCACACTGGACCCAATACCAGTGCATGCACTGATAGTTAGAAAAGGCTTGGTGTGAAAGTGGTGCAAATCTTGTGAATCTTGCTCCAGACATTTACGTTCACTGCGCTACTCCAATATGTGAAAGACTTGGTGTGATAGAATTGCATCCGTCCACAAACTGAAAATGGATAATAATGAGGTATTAATAATTGCAAACGGTCCGTACTTCCGTGTTTTGAAAAGGACTCTACTCATACACCACAATTACATTTTTTTCAACTTTCAACATATGTTCAATGGTCATGCTTTTTTTTATGTACAGCCCAAAGACTTGTGTAGTGAAGTGCGAACAAGAGTTTTGAATATGGAAGACTGAAACATGTATACACGTGTTCACAGACATTTCATTAAACTAGCCAGCAAGGCCAAGTGGACACTGTATGGTAACAAAGTGGGCCCTTATTGGGTTTTGTCCACAGTTCTTAAGGTGGCCCCGCCTGTGTTTGCCCACGTTGACTTACGGGGGCACTCAGTGGGTAGGCTCACCACACTAACCAGCCTCCTCGTGGACAGTGCAGTAGGCTAGCGAGCTCCGTTGTATTGAGTTAGCAAGCTCCCCTGTAGCGAGCAAGCAAGTTTTGCCGTAGCATACTAGTGAGCTAATTTGTAGTGAGCTAGCGAGCTCCCCTGTATCAAGCTCGGCTATATTGAGCAAGCAAAGTCCATTGTATGAAGTTAGCGAGCTCCCCTGTTGCAGGCTAGCGAGTTCCATTGTTTTGCGCTAGCAAGCTCCGCTGTAGCGAGCTTCGCATTAGCAAGTTCCGCTGTATCGAACTAGCAAGCTCCTCTGTTGCGAGCTAGTGACTTATTTTGTTTTGAGCTAGAGAGCTCAGCTGTATCGAGGTAACGAGCTCTGCTGTAGCGAGCTCCGCTGCATTGAGCTAGCGAGCTCTGTTGTAGCGAGCTCCACTGTATCGAGGTACCGAGCTCTGCTGTATCGAGGTAGCGAGCTCCGCTGTAATGAGCTAGCGAGCTCTGTTGTAGCGAGCTCCACTGTATCGAGGTACCGAGCTCTGTTGTAGCGAGCTCCGCTGTAATGAGCTAGCGAGCCCGACTGTAGCGAGCTCTGCTGTATTGAGCTAACGAACTTCCCCGTATCGAGCTCTGTTGTATCAAGCTAGCAAGCTCCATTGTATCAGCTTGGTGGAAAAGGGGCCACTTGAATGTGTGTTGCTGAGGTCAGCGTGAAAGTAGCATGATTTGCTTATACATACATGAAATATGATGCACAGACAAAATTTTAGCTTGCTCAAAAATAACACGTCATTTTAGGCAGTAATGAAAAAGAAAACTTTTTATTTTCTATCCTGAGTAATACACTAAGAATCAGTGTTAAGAGAGCTTCTAGAACGATGATGTAGGTATAGCTCTGTTAAAATGATGCTAATAATGAAAACTGATTAAGATCACTTGTTGATATTAGTTGACATTAGTGTAACTGACTGGCAACTATTGATGATGTCACCGAGTGAGAGTAATGTCTGAATTTGAAGACACTATTTTTCTATAACTCTCAGCGTGGAGGGCTACATTTTGGGGTGGCGATTAATGTCTGAATTGGTCATCGTTCATCAAGCATACATTATCATACGTGCTTTCTTCTAAACTTCTAGCAGTAGTACCCCAAGCTGGCTTAACCACATTCATTGTCTTTCCCCGCCAGCCTAAGATTTAAAGCATCCAGAGGACTGGCCCAACACAAACTCAGCACAAAGAGTCCGTAGGTGTGCATTTTCCTCATGCCGGGAACACAAAAGGGATTAAACCTACTATAGTGTCGCTGCAAGTCATCTCCCTTGTCCATAAATCCCTTCTGGCTTTTCTGCAGCCGGGCATTGAATTTACACGCTCTGCCTGTGTTATCTGCCGTTTGTGTTTTCTTCAATTTCATGGCGGTTTGTGTTTCACGATAAAGAGTCAGTAGGAGTCCCTTTTTTTTCCAAGGCCAAGTGAAAGTGATGGGCCACTGGAGTGTTGTTACATTGTACTGATCACCGTATAGAGTAGTCCTTTTGGCTATTCCTGGTAGGTAGCCTATAAAAAGCAAAAGACGATTGGCGGGGACACAGTGGATGCTTTCTCTACGTCTTTTTCTCTTCAGGTGCTGCAAGAATCATTCAAAGCATCTATTTTTAATAAGTGTTTACATATGAAACAGCCAAGAGAGTTGAAAAGAGTGAGGGGGATAAAAGACTAGTTCCTGGAGTTGGATGTTTGCCTTTCTCTAAGGGGAGACGGGAGCTGGATAGGAGGCGCAGGTGCAGCAAAAGATCGCCTCTAATTTTATAAGGAACCCAAGACAGTGAAGCAGGTGCAGCGGCATCAGTCAAAGTAAGTAAGGTCTGCAGAAAAAGAAGACAATCCCTCCCTTTTGCCTTTTTCCTGTCATACTGGTGAATCCAACCTTTCTCTGTCAACTGTGTAACACCGGACCTTTAGCTCAAGTGTTAACAGTCATTCAACTACCGTAACTCTTCAACCGTTTATGTAATTAACATAATTTCAGCAGATTCTGAAGAAGAGAAAATCAGGTTTTCTGTCACTTTAAGTTAGAAAAGAATTGCAAATAGGTATGATATGAAAAGCCACTTTTCTTCTCATCAAATCATTGGGTTCACTTGGATCGCGTCAAAGGGTTACAGTATGTTAAAGAACATGTGTACAAGGTAAATGATTCATGAGTCTAAATTATGTAGAACAAATAAAAAGGAAATGACCACACTAAAAATGATTAAACCAGAGGTAGTAGTGTGGTCTGTCAAATGATGGTAGGGATGTCGGACCATCCTGAACACGGGATGCCAGTCAAGACTGCAATGTGACAGTAGGGATACCAGTCTAGGATGAAGAATGACAAAATAAAATATCAGTCAAGTCACTACAATGACAGTAGGGATACCAGTGAGCAATGACGATCCAAAACATCACTCAAGTCGGTAAAATTGACAGTATGGACACCAGTGTAGCCTGAGCAGTGACAATCAAAAATACCAGTCATGTCTGTACCATGACAGTAGGGATACCAGTGAGCAGCGACAATCAAAAATATCAGTCAAGTTTGTACAGTTGACAGTATGGACACCAGTTTAGCCTGAACAGTGGCAATATAAACTAGAAATATGGCTTTACCTGGGATAATGCTTATGTGAATGCTGCAAGGTGAATGTGACTACTGAAGATGCAAGAGCTGAAAGTTCTGAAAGTATTAGCTGAAAATGCTGAAGCCAGAAGCTTGCTAAAATATATGCTTAATGCCAAATTCGCAAAAAAACAAACAAAAAAAAAACAGAGAAAAATGTCTAATTTTTGCCAAAAAAGCTAGCATAATGTTAAAATATTAGCCAAATTAGCCTTAAAAAACGGAAAAATATCAAAATTAGCCAAAACAGCTAGCAAAACATAAAAAATATAAGCTAAACTGTAAATTAGCCTCAATAAAAAAAATGGAAAAATGTCTAAATAAGCCAAAACACCTAGCAAAACGTTAAAAACATTAGCTAAACTCCAAATTGGCCTAAAAAAATATCTAAATTAGTCAAAACATGTAGAAAAATGTCAAAAAATAATAGCTAAAACTCCAAATTAGCCGTACAAATGGAACAATGTCTAAATTAGCCAAAACAGATTTCATAATAAGATATTTGCTAAACTTAAAAAAGTATGATTTTGACAAAACAGCTAGCATAATGCTAAGATATAAGCTAAACTCCAAATTAGCCTAAAATTTGGAAAATTGTCTCATTTTACCAGTATTTTAGCATATTGCAAAGAAATAAAATAAACTCCAAATTAGCCTAAAAAACTAGAAAAATGTCTAAATTAGCCAAAACATCTTTCATAATAATAAGATATTGGCTAAACTTAAAAAAGTATGATTTTGTCAAAGCAGCTAGCATAATGTTAAAATATTAGCTAAACTCCAAATTAGCCTAAAATTTTGAAAATTGTCTAATTTTGCCAGTATTTCAGCATATTGCTAGAAATTTAGTAATATTTTATCATTTTGCAACTTTAGCATATTGCAAAGAAATAAAATAAACTCCAAAGTAGCCTAAAAAACTAGAAAAATGTCTAAATTAGCCAAAACAGCTTTCATAATGCTACGATATTTGCTAAACTTAAAATTAGCCTAAAAAAAGTATAATTTTGCCAAAACAGCTAGCATAATGCTAAGATATAAGCTAAATTCCAAATTAGCCTAAAAACTGGAAAATTGTCTAATTTTGCCAGTATTTTAGCATATTGCTAGAAATTTAGTAATATTTTATCATATTGCAAAAAATTAAACTAAACTCCAAATTAGCGTAAAAAACTATAAAAATATCTAAATTAGCCAAAAACAGCTAGCATGTTTCTAAAGTAAAAGCTAAACTTCAAATTACTCTAAAAAACAGAGTAGTTTCTGAAGATTTTAAAGTTTGAATGGCTAAAAGTATGCAGACATTTTTGAAGGATTTAAGCAAATTCTCCTTCATTTCCTAATAAGAACATTTTCCTCAATATTTCAAAAACTATAAAGTTCATGAATACCAAGAGTACAAGCAGTAATGTCCTGAACGAGCTGAACATTTTGATAAAAAGATTGATTAAATCGTTGAGTTTATACGTGCCAAATAACGTACCGACAGACGCAGGAGAATCACTATTGTGTCAATGCTATACAGCATTCACACAAATATCAGTCATGTCTGTACAACGACAGTAGAGATACCAGTATGGCTTGAGCAACGACAACATGAAATATCAGTCAAGCCGGTATCGTGACAGTAGGGATACCTGTCAAGTCTGTGATTGGATGGTACATCTACCATCTTACCAAATGTATAATTCATCTCTGAAAGGCAAATACAGTTGCAGGATGATATAAGAGTTTGCCTTCTTGTTCTGAGAACATACACATCTGAGAAGTGGCGATAATAAGTGTGATGGACATACCTTACTGTGTAACTAGCAGAAGTGTGCCTGACATTTCATCCAGTTTTACACCTCAACATTAACAGAAATGAGCATCTGAATGAACTCCTGCTTGTTTGTTAATAAGTAAACGGATAGATGTAGTGAGGTTTGTATGTTTGTGCGAAGGTGGTTGACAATGACTGACTGAATGTTTACAGAGGCTTTCCTGCTATAAGGTGTCTCTTTTGTGCGCTTTTGGGATTATAGATTGGGAGCTTAATAATCAATGACAGTGAGGTTGTCAGAAAAGATTACAAGCCTAATCTCCAGTGTATGCCTTTATAATGCTCTTTACACGGTTACACTCAGAAGCCATAGAAATCCTAGGCTTAGTGTGCCGGCAGCCAACGTTTGTCACCATATTGGTTTTCACTGAACTGCATTGTGGAGTTCATTTCCAACCCCGGGAAGGCGCGCTTCCAGGAGCGTTATTTGATGTTATTTCTGCCGTGACATTTTAGGGAGGAATTTGACATTTTGATCAATATGCAGGAGGAAGATCATTCCCAAATAAAGCGTGCAGGAAGAGGGAAACATTTCCGTTGTGGTCCCTGAACATCGCTCCGGAAGCTTCCGCGCCAGGTCACCATCTGCTGTTAAGCCCCTTCATTTGCATTTCGCCTCCACTCGTTTGCTGTGAGAAGGAGGCACGCAACCTGCCTCGTTCTCCGCGTCCTTGGCGGATTTCCAAGCCCTTTCTGCTGATAGAGGGGGGACCGGCGACGGCCCCAGCGGAGCCGGGCCGAGCTCCGCGAGCAACAAGCGTGACACAGTAATTATGGGAAACGGACAGCAGTCAAGCCTGGACGTGAGGCTTCAAATGCTCGTTCAGTGACATCACAGCTCCTATTCATTGAAATGGTGGGAAATTGCTCTTTGATTTGAAAAGCTTTGCAAGAGATTGACTTTTGAAGAACTGACAGCAAGGAATTAGTCCAAGGATTTTAACCTTAAACTTTGAAAACTGTTTGGAAAAACTTTTAAAACTTAAATTTGTAGTATTGCTAATAATAAACCACCTAGTTTGCAGATGTATAACCATAGTTCCTAAGAGAGGTCTAGGGTTGTATAGAAAAAAAAAAGATTTTTGACACACATTCAAGACTGCAAGTTTCGCATTTGGTGTTCTATGGTTACTGGCTCATATCCTCCACCTATAGTTGGAAGTTGGAACGAGTGCAAATCTCTCAATTTGGGAACAAAACAGAAACGGTTCGGTTTATTGCTAATAAATCAAGATATAATATAGTAGTTTTCTTTTATTTCAAACTGTGCTTTATGCAACAAAGTGGGGAAAAAAACCATAGGAAGATCCTTGAAAATGACTGAAAAAGTAGGAATTTGAGAAGAAAAAATTCCTAAAAAAAGAATTAATGATACTGTACACTTTATCTTTGGTTCACCCATTCCTGGGACATGTGAGACTCTACCCAGGAACCAATGACCCTCAAAAAATACAACAAATTTAAAATAATGGAAATACTTTTGCTCGGTGAAAATCACCCGGCGATAGTGCTCTAGGGTTGAAAGCTTAAGTAGCTAAACGTGAAAAGTTTTAAACACAGAAGCCTAAAACTTGCGTTTACTTTGTGTCTGAATTCAACCCCAACTACTATATAGTGCGTCCACCATTTTGTATTTCTGTCCGAATCTACTAATTCCAAAATCGAGTGACCTCAAATTTCCCAGAAGTCTAGTAGAAGAATAAGAATTTATAAGAAGGATAACGTAAGCGTTTAAACTAGCACATGAATTAAGTTTTTTGTAGGAAGTTAAAATCAAATAAATCTGCACATTAGTTTTTTTGTTTGGTTTTTATTTTACAGCAATTGATTGGCAACCCATCTAAGATGTACCGCAATCTTCTCCCAACAGTGGCGGGGATAGGCTCCAGCAACCGTACGACCACTAAAGGATCGAATAGATTTTTAAAAAATGATTTTTTTTTTAATTGTATTATTATTTCCTTTTGTTATATGCAACAAAATGAAAGGATGATTTCTTATTTTAAATGTTTCTAAAAATTGATGTAAAGAAAAAAAAATATAAAAAACTTTTAATTTAAGATGGCAGAAATTCAGGCTTTTAAAGTCCCTACAATCTAACAGAAATGAAATAATAGGGCATAAAA
Source organism: Oryzias melastigma (assembly GCF_002922805.2). Taxonomy (NCBI): domain Eukaryota; kingdom Metazoa; phylum Chordata; class Actinopteri; order Beloniformes; family Adrianichthyidae; genus Oryzias; species Oryzias melastigma. The sequence goes on along the minus strand of NC_050513.1, from coordinate 9,974,057 downwards.
ACAACAAATAAGCCAAATACTTTGCTTACATCAGTAATGTATTCATTATTCAACCCATACAAAATATCTAAGGAACCAGTCTCTGTAAAGCTGCTCAAGAACTAGACACCAAAACCTCCAAGTATCAATTTTCCCAGATCTAGTTAATACAGGAAACTCTGGATAGTCCAGGGTGTATTCGCACTGTACTGAACCACACCTGGGATGACCTGCGACTCGGCCCAAACCTTTGATTTCAACCAGATCAGGGTGTTCACACCTGTCTGGAGAAATGATCTCCAATGAAAGCGCCTTCCTCTCACCTTTAACCTCTCTTCTCGTCTCTGACCAAACGTTTTTTTGTTCCATTTAGCCCTCTGATGATTGTAATGCATCCAGCGGTGCTTTGATTGTGTGAAGCACTGAGGCGTGGCAAATGGGTGACCTCACCAGCAGATCGCTATACTACAAATTAGCTAATGTGTCCATAACAAATTATACAATAGCGGGAGAATTATGATAATTCCAAATGCCAGTGTGTGACATAGCTTTGTGGTTTTTTCTAATCTTGTTTTATTACACGCATAATTATCTGTGCCAGTATTTGTGAACCAGCTCCCATTTCAGCAAACACATTTGTTGGTCTCACTCTGGTGCGACTGGGATGAATCCCAATCCAACAGCCTGTTGTGTTGGAAGAGACAACCTTTCAGCGTGATGTTCCAGTTATTGTCCCAAGACTAAGATAAGCTGGTAAGGCAGCAGGGAAAATGCTAATGAAGGCATATATATTTTTGTTACTGTATAAACCTCTTTTGTGATTTAGGCTAAATTGGGATATACGACTTAGGCTGAATCCAAATTCCTCCCATACCCCTTTAATTGTAGGGGCATTTGGAGAGGTAGGGGTGGCCAAAATAGTTTTTTTTAAGGACTAGCCGAATGCCGAGCCCTCCGCCGTGAGGGTTGTCGGCCTGTGCAGTGAGTAGTAGTGTATTTTTTCACGTTGGTGTGCTCTGAAGTACAGAAGTTTACAATTAAATGTAAGTAATGACTTTTTGTTTTAGGACAACGTTTTTAAAGTTATAAAACTGATGTTGTTTTGTGTTTCCGAACACTAGCAGCTCTGTGTTAACGTATCTGATTGGCAACTATTGATGACATCATAACTCTCCGTTTGAACGGGGTAGGGAGAAGTAGTAGGGGTAGGGGAAGAATTTTGATTCGCCCATGTTGTTGCATATTTCGAGTGGGATCTGGCAGCAGACGGAACAGAAGTTCTGGTTCCGGTCAAAGACTGCCAGTTCTGGCTAATGACGTCTGGCCCCATCTTGTCTGCAGCCAGGCCCTCTTGTATAATTCTAGCCGGGCACAAACTGTATTAATTACTTTCTCCCCCGTGATCATTGTTCAAATTGTTGGCACTTCTGTGAAATGAAAGAGACGCCTTCCATACCCTAGTACCAAAGCATTTTTAGTGCTGTCCAAATCTACTAATTCCAAAATCTAGCGCACTAAAAATTTCCCAGAAGTCTTTGAAAAAACTAGCGTCAATAGATTCAGACAAAGCGAGTCTCACTCTGTGCGAAGTTTTGTTTGTGCCACCCTGACTGCATTACTGAGCATTTCTACCTGGACCTGATCTCTTGTTTTCTGACCCTGCTTTATCTCAAAGAAACGTCCTCTACCAGTCATGGAGTACTTAGAACCTCAAAATCTGACAGAAAAACTTGCGTTGCGACGTGTGAATGCAAGAGTTTTGATCGCGGAAGCCTGAAATGCCTTGGAAGTGGTCAAACTCAAACTTTATTCATTTATATAGCGCCTTTCTTTCAAAAGAAGCTCAAAGCGCTTATCATAAAATCAAATAAAATACATTAAAAATGCAGAGTTTTAGAAGGAAATACACAAAAGGAGAAAAGGACATTTACACGGAATGAGTACCCCTCCCTTCCCCAGCTTCTCCCTCCCTCCAAAAAAAATAAATAAATAAATTGAACTGAACAAGACTTAAGAACTGCAGCTCTGTCTTAGTACTGCTGTGAAGAAACAGTTTTACGGGGATCCATCTAATCCAAGGCCCAGTGTGACCACAGAGGCCACCGTCGCTTGAATGCTCGCTAACAAGGTCGGTGTGAACGTAGCATTATAGGTGTAACGCTAATATCATCAGCCCTCAATAATCAGTCTTGAGTATCCAAAATCATGCAAACCCAACAAAGCTCTTAAAAAGTGGATGCTTAAATAAAAATGGCAACTTTATGTCTATGTCATGTTTGGAGCTGTTTAAAGTAACCCCCTTTGTCTTTGAGTTTTATTGTATCAGACGTAACAAATGCAGCTCTATTGTCCCACTAGAACACAGAACAATAAAACAGAATCACTCATTTACGATCCATCAAGATTCATCAGCACATCGAGGAATTACCACACCTCTTCTGCACATGCTCGAGCCGAATTAAACCTGTCTTTGGTAATTCAATGAAATTCAGACGCCTCGTCCTCCAACTCTCCTCCTAATTAGACAGGAAAATCTGTGAACACAAGGGTGGGAAATTATTACAGCAGTTGGGTGTAAAAAAGGAAATTACAGAGAGCCCTCTTTTTCTCACTTCTCCTTGAAAATTGAATGTCAGTGGAACTTTGTTAGCAAAGGTTAACATGGTCATTTGGATTCAGCCAGCAGCACCTTTAATTTATTCCCAAAGTGGTGTTGCACATTTATGGATCCGTTCCATATGCAGGGAGGGGAGTGGGGTGGATTTCCATCACAGAATATCATTTGGAACAAGAGTGTGTCTAATACGAGATAGTCGCCCAGAACCAGACGGAAATCGGTTTCATTTGAATAAAACACGATTAGGATTCCTAAAGACCCTCTAGGAGGAAAATGGTGTTTTTGACGTGTTCTTGTGGCATTCTTCTCATGATGGAGGACATATGTTTGGAAAATTAAGCTCAAAAATTGCATTTCTGAGTATTTATTTATTCAAATTTTTGTGAATCTGGACGAAAAACGATGCAGTTTGAAATGAGATTGTAGTTGTTATGTAAAAATACACTTAGCAAGACACAAGCTCTTGATGCCTCCACTTGTAGACGACTGGATCCTCGAACATCTTCATTTTACTACCCTCAAAACTGTACGGCTGAATAGCGCCTACATTGCTCGCCATTTTTCTTGTTAGCTTGATATTGTGAGGGGCTGTAAGCTAGCGGGAGAGCATGTTAACAGAGAGATCTTAGTTATAGGTGATGGGAAAGGGGGATGGGGTGGCTCCAGACCAACGGTTGGTGAATTCTAATGAACTGTCGCTCTACAGAAACTATGTCGTAGAAAACAGTTTTTTTGGGATTTTTTAAAGAGTTTTGTTTTTGGTCTTTGTCGTGTTTAGCTAATGTCTCGCAACTCTAGAAAAGATGTTCCTGGTTTGCTGAAACACTGAATTTTGGAAGTCAAACCTTTAAAAATAAGAAACTTGTTGGAGCAGTATTTTGTAAAACCACCACAGACCAGGAGAAAAAACATGAATAAATCCCTTACTTTCATCGGTTTCCTTAAAGTCTCCCGTGACATTTTTCTAAACGTTCCCAATAGTGTTTTAATAATGATTATGACGTTTTTATCCAAAATCCCACAATCTAAATGTCTAAAAACATTTTCATGTTTTCCTGTTTCCAAAATCTCCACTGGGTGGGCGTGGCCATTGGTACTGAGCTGAGTAGCCCCGCCCTTGATCACCCCTCTCTGATTATGATAGCTATGCGTCTTGCTAGCATAAATCTTCACCGCTGCTACAAGATTCGGAAATGTCAGATGCCAGCTAGAGGAAAGTGAAGACTTTTATTAGTTCTTTAAGAAATTGCAAAAATTTCATAGTTAACGGAAACGCGAGGCCGACATTCAGAGCTCTGGCCAGGTCACATTGCATCAGGACCCGCTTTGTTTTTAATTAAAGAGTCAGATTCCCCTGGTCCGCACCAGTTCTAAGTCAGCTGCCAGGCCCCAGTCAAGCCCAGGTGGCCCTCGTCTGGGTGGGGGTCCCCTCCTGGCGTGAGCCACAACCATGTCTCCAGAGTCACTTTCACTCCCACTGTACCTGGCCCCCCTCCTAAGACCTACCACCCACGTGGTGCCAGACGCCGCCCCGCGAGAGACCCGACCCCTGCCTAGACAAGCCAAACAGGGGGAGCGGGAGGCCACCACGTGGTGGAGAGGGCAACAGGGCGACTGCTCCTCCAGCTGTGGCGCGAGCCCATCCTCGCTTTGCAAACCTTGCAAAAAACTTGTATTCATCTATCAGGCAGATCAGGGAACTTGCACATGACATCACAACGGCTGATTAATTCAAACAGAGCATCTTTGTGACAGTTTAAAAGGAGAAATACTCAGAAATGCAAAAACGAAATAATTTCTTACTACATTTGTTTTGTTTTATATGAAAAATTCCACATGCACATGTAAAAAAACCTAATAAAAACACAATTTTTATAGGAGGGAGACTTGAAAAATTCCATCTGCATTCACCCTGTAGCCAAACACCACCAGTGTTTATCTACAAGTTAGCGGCTAGCTTTCGTTTGTAGGCGTGCATTTCCTTGTTTTTTACAAACTAATCTTTAAATTCCTTAATATTAGGAGGTAAAAACATAAAAATGAAAAAATCTGAGAGAAAAGGGTGTAAGCAGATAGCTTTTTTAGTTATGGGTGATGGGAAAGGGGGTCGGGGTTGCTCTGTCCCGCACAGACTAAGGTGTTATTTGGACAAAAATGCATTAATCATAAATAAAAAAAACAATGAAAACAATTTTAAAATAGATTAAAAGATCGGACAGCGGCTTAAAGCAGTGTTGCAAACTCCAGATAGCTCCACCTTGACAGCCATGCTTTATTCAACCCGAACATGGGAACGACTCAACTCATTTCCCTGATGTTCTTGATAGTCAGACATAACAAAAGCATTTGCCCTCTGTGGGACCATCACAGCTCGCTCAGATTGATGCTTAGAGGTGGAGGACCCATGTTGGGGCTTTGATGAGGCAATTTGTATGGTTCTTAGAGAAAACAGTAGTTTGTTTCAATGCGTTGCGTCTCCCGAGATACATCAGCAGGAGCTCGGCCCATTAATAAATCAAGAGATGCAGAGATGCTGGTGAACCAGCGAGGGGCGGTGTCACAGCTCCATCTCTAATGGCCCGTGTGTCGTTTCAGGATCTGTTTGGATCTCAAATCCAGTCAAGAGCACAAAGCCTGGCGCTGTTGCTTTTATGCCTCCCTCCGGCGCCGTACGTCAGATCATTTAGAGGCTCCGCTGTTAACATCACATTCTCCAGATGAGCTGTGACACCGCCCGGGACGTACGGTTATGGCATCACAGATAGAGCGGTGTTACCAATAGATGACAGCGGTTATGAACTCAGACTTCATCATGCAGCAGCGCCCATTAGCCTAAGGATCTCTGTAGGTCCTGCTGTGTTAGAACTCACTAAGTGAATAGAAAATTGATATTCCAGGATGGTGAGGCATCAAATTCTGAGTGGAAATGTGACTAATTAATAACGGATAACGGTTTTTGATCAATTATTTTGAGTATTTCATTTTTTATAGCAATAGTGGATCTCTAGGCAAGGCCCATTATATCAAAGGGGTTTTTGTGAGAATGGTGACCCCTGAAACAGAGTTTTCTAGCAACAAATCTAAAGTTCAAACAAAGAAAATGTTTTATTTTTCTTAATCTTGAATTACCTTATTTGCAAAGTAAGCAATTTTCAGGAAATAATTAGGGGGCGGAGCTTAACCTTCAGCAGATTTAAGTTAAAATGTTAAAATATCTTCAGGATGACGTTGGTCTCTCTGGTTCATCTCACACCTTAGCCAATGAAATTTCAGTGTTGCCTGTTGGCTCCTAAACTTCTGCAATGGAAAAACCATATATATATCTTGTGGTGTTCCTCAGGGTTCTGCACTTGGCCCCATTTTATTCATCTTACATATGATTCCTTTTGAGAAACTTATTAATCAGTTCAGTGAGTCTGTGAGAAAAGTTCCAGAGAAATAAAGATATTCTACTCAAAGTTCAGGAGCAGCAGGATCAGACTAGAGTGAGTTTATTTAAAGCTTGAGATGTGTTCCTTCTGAATCTACTGTAGGGCCCTTGAGCAAAGCTGTTGACTCCACCAGCGGTTCCAATAAAGCTGCTCAAAGGTCACAGGTGGATCTGTGGTTATAAGAGCTCACAGGGAAAAAAAGAGAAATAATTGCAGGTTTTACACGTTTTCAAGAACATTAGAGGGCCACATTGAGTCCAAAACATGAAACAGCTGCTAATTTATATTATTGAGAGAGAGAGATAGAGAGAGAGTACTTTTAAAAACATATAAACTTCTTTTGTTTAATTTGACTTTTCAATATAATGTTGAATATTTCTGTGTACATTTTAACAAGCATGTTGATTTCATATAACTGTCCCAAGTTTTACAGGTGCTCTGGCACAAACAGGAAATGAGTTTGCCTAATTTCAAAATGCCTGTTTAATAAGGAGTTTTAGCAGTGGAGTAAAGTAGCATAACATGTCTTCACTCCTCCTGAAATCAAAATGTTAACTAGCAAAACTTTTTTGAAACCAAAAGATCCATCCCAAAAAAACTTGAAGCTAACTATTTTATTCTCTTTGATCAAGCAGATTCATGTTCAAAAACACTCGACTGAGACTTTCTTTCCCTTTACTTAACACGATTATAGTTCAGGTTTCCTTCATTAGACGGCTTGGAACGGGTGTTTACATGAAATCAAAAGTCAAATATGAATCGTTCCTGACTGCGTGAGTGGAAAGTCTCCAATTACAGTGATGTTCACGCAGCAGGTCAGCTGTCTGTCAGCAGCGGGGCCGCTCACAGCAGAGGGAATCTGACGGTCTCCTCTAGATTTACCGAGTAAAAATAGTTTCTGCGTCGGGTTTCCGCAGCAGGAAAGCAGCTCCGGTTTCGCGCTTCGATTTATTGATTTGTTTTGATTCCTCCGCCGAAGAAAGTCCGGGCTAAAAACTGCACTACAGATATTAGCTTTGCTACGAAAGCCAAAGGGCATGAGTGGAAAAAAAAAAGTATAAACTGCCGGGTAGATTAAAACAATAAAAGTGAGAGGTTGTTTTGCTGAGTTTTGCTTAAGTTAAAACTGCATTGAATTAAAGAGTTACTGCAGATTTTCTTTATATTCTGATGACAGAACAGAAGCTGAACTGTCGCGGAGCTGAAATCAATGAGGCTTAACTGTAGAGCTTCAGTGCTTGAGTTATAACAGGACACACGCTTCAAGTCGTTGTTTCCTCTCTTGATGCAAAATACAGCCTTTTCCCTTATTTAAAAACTGTTCTGTACATTGAAAATATAACAATATATATATTATTTTTGAATTGGCTTTACTGAGAAATAAGCGATTTCTTTCAAACTGCATATATATATATATATATATATATATATGTATATATCCACCTGATCCTTTGAACTGTTGGAATATAGCTGGAAGAATATCATGTGTACAGAATATGGACTGGAAACCAGGGGTGAAAGTGCATTTTTTATTTTTGTCCTTATTGTCCTTATTGTTTGAGAATGAAGTTCCTTGATCCAAGGACCGGTCCAAATGGGGCCAAAGTTTGCATTTTTAAGCTTCCGGTTCCTGAAAATCTATTTACAAAATAGAATGCTATTAAAAAAATGCTGCTTAAAACTAACAGCATTTTTTATTTATTTATTTATTTTTACTGATGATGAAGTTTTTGATTTGAAAAAATCCATAAAGGAAAGATTACATGATTTATTTTCCCATTGAATGTCATTTTAAAACTCAATCCAGACTGATTACCTTTTAGGGCAAAAAGATCCACCCCGTCTCCAACTTTATTAACTGTGTGTGAAACAGTCAAGAGTCTGTTACCGCATATCAGCCAGAGCGGCTTGTGCTGCGTGAGAACAACTGTCTCAATAATTGCGTGTGTTGAGGAAAACTCCCGGTTTTGACTGTAAACAGCAGATTTATTGTTATTTGAAGTCAAAGGCTCTTCTTTGGTTTACTCATTGATTCTTTCCCCCCCGAAAAAACTTTCCAAATATGTTTGTTAGCTTTTTAGCTTTGGGCTACTAACTTAGCAATGCAGGTAGCCATGCAGGATGTTGTGAATGGGATTTGGTAGTTTTCCAAAATAGAACTTACTTCAGGATCAGAACAGAAACGAAAGGAAACAAGAAAAGTTGCATTACCTCCGCTAATGGTAGTGTGAATGTTTTTTGCTGAAAGTAGTTACTGAAGAAGCTGAAGGAATTAGCTGAAAATGGTGATGCAATTTATTTTAATTGCTAAAGGTATTTGCTAAAAGCACACAACAGGTATTTGCCAAAAGACTGTAAATTTCATTAAATTACTATGAAAGAGTAAAGTTGACGTGAATTTCTGAAAAATGGGTAACAAAAAGGCTCAAAACTCCCTTATAGATGCCAAATAAGAAAAAAAACATTTTAGTGTGTTGCCTAAACACGAGCTAGACTCCAAATTAGCCCAAAAAAACCTTAGCAGTTGGCAAATTAGCCAAAAGAACCTACTGTAGCTTGTTACTAAAATACTAGCTAAACTCCAAAGTAGCCTAAAATTCCACAGTAAACTAAACTAGTCAAAAATTTCAGCCTGTAGCTAAAATACCAGCTAAACTTCAAGTTAGCATAATAAAACCTCAGTAGACGCCAAATTAGACAAAAAAACTAGTACATTGCTCAAATACTAGCTAAACTACAAAAAAGCCTAAAATTCCACAGTAAACTAAACTAGTCAAAAACGTTAGCCTGTAGCTAAAATACTAGCTAAACTACAAAATAGCCTAAAATTCCTCTGTCAACTAAAGTAGTCCAAATTGTTAGCCTATAGCTAAAATATTAGCTACACTACAAAATAGCCTAAAATTCCTCTGTCAACTAAACTAGTCAAAAACATTAGCCTATAGCTAAAATACTAGCTAAACTACAAAACAGCCTAAAATTCCTCTGTAAACTAAACTAGTCAAAAACGTTAGCCCTTTTTCTAAAATAGATTAAAAACTCTAAAATAGCCACAAAAAAGTTCTCTTAAATCTTGCTAATATACTAGCAAAACTCAATTTTTTTTTTAAATTACTATAAAAGATGAAAATATAGACCATGAATTTATATATTTAAAGGCTTGTTGCTAATCTACTTCAAATTTTAAAATTTAAAGAATTGAAAAAAAGAAAAATGTAAGTATCTCATATTTCTTCTGTAGTGTGTTGACATTGAGTGCTCTCAGTCATGCAGACCTTGAACATTTTCCAAAGTGCATGATGCATGTGGAGCTCCCACCATAACCAGTTTGGTTGTAAACAGCCATTAAGGTCTGTGCCAGGGCCATTATTACAGCCTTAGTGCTGGGCATATGGGCAGCGGCTCAGCAGCTCTGCGGCAATCAGGTCAGAGTGGAGCAGGTCCACTTGATTGACTTCATGGAGTTCGCCGTTTATGGGCTCTGCAGGCTCTCCAGAAATCAACAGCTGTCCAAAGTCTCCTCCTCTGTAATTGCAGCTGAGAGTGGAAGTCACAAAGGATTAACCGTGCGCCTTTGTACTGCAAGAGCGCCTTTCAGGAAGTACAGTTTCAGAAAATGTCAATTTCCTGTAACTTAATCGGCAGTTTTGAAATAAAATAAAATTGTGAGAAAGTTTTCTGGGAAAGCTCCTGTCTTTGTGATTTGCTTCCAACAATAAAATTTTTGCTTTAAAGGGTTTAAGGGCAAACCGGAAACTTAAAAATACCCAAATGTTTAACAATAGAGCACAATTTTTATTTCTTCCCTTCCAACCGTCATGGATTAGTTATTTTTTGACTAAAAAAGAGCATCATGCTGAACTAAATTCCCACTTTTAATGGTAGATCTCAGTTTCAGAGATTACACCAATTTTGAAATAAAAGCAGCTCAAATTCTACCCTAAAACATTGATCTTATAGAGAATTTATAAAATGTTTATCTTGTACAGTAAAGTTATTTTTTTGTCATTTGTACAAAACTAACTTTCAATTCACTACATTGACATCTCTTGAATATTGCTAGAGACTACCAGAGAGCTTTTTAAATAAATGTTTGCAACAGAAGTGAATTCTCACAAAACATGCAATCTTTGGGGTGGAAATCTACTTTTTTATAGCAACATTTTGATTTTATTTGACTTGTTTGACTTACACTGTAGAGCTTTTTTTTTACTAGAGCTACACAATATAGTATTGTTGCATTCTGAGTGAACACAATGTTGGCATAAAAATGACTTTAGCAGTGCCCATCCATTTACTTACAGTGGAAATGCCCAAATCCTGTTTAGAAATGACTTTTAAGAACATCCGTTTTCCAAACCAACTGTTTGCAGATTTTAGAGTGAGCCCAGTGACTAAAGGACAAAGGTAGGCCTTACCTTGAAAAGTTTTGCTTCAAAGGACAGCTTTGGCAAACGCCAACACCACTCACCGCATAACTCACAGGTGTTAAACGCCAGGCCTTGAGAGCCATTGTCCTCCATGTTTTCCAACTAAACTCCTATTGAAGCTCTCTATTGGCTAAACACACCTGATCCTGGTAACCAACAGAGAATGGAGCAGGATTTTTCATAAACCAGTAAGATGCCAGTCATCGAGGTCTGCAGTCTGAAACCCCTGACATAGCTGAGAAGTCAGTGTGCTTTAAAGGAACAGGAGCCGATTCTGATCATTTTGTTCCCAGGGTTGACTGTAGGAGCTGTTCATGCCTAACCTGTTGTTGGACAGTGAGAGTTTTGTAATCACATTAGGCCAAAGTCTGTGTTAAGTTACGTTCCCCATGCCCTCTGCAACACATGTTAAAGAGAGCACTTTCAAAGAAAAGTCTAAAGTCGAATGTGGATTATTACCCTATCCTTAAAGTTTCTCCCTACCTCTACAACTTCCCCCTACCCCTACAGCTTCCCCCTACCCCCA
>NC_050513.1:9929631-9962884 GCF_002922805.2 Oryzias melastigma | reverse complement strand
GGGGTCACCAACATCCGGGCCATAAACCGGTACCGGCCACTTGGTACCAGACCCCGGCCGGGGAAAAAACCCATAAGGTAGCCAGCGGTCTCTAACCCTCGGGACGCAGACCAATACTGGACAGCTACCCTAATATAGTGCTGATTCCACGTCTGGTCCTGCGTCCTGAGGGTCGGGGACCCGACACCCAGCAAAAAACAATGAGTTGGCGAGGAGGGGGCCCGAACCATACGTCCATATAAGACGTGTTGGGAGTGAGAATGTGTAGGAAAGACAGACGCTGAGACGGTGGCTGTTTCAGTCAGAATGAGCACAGGAAACCTGGAAACACAGAATGGCGTTTAGGCTCGCTGTGCTCCTCCAAACAGCCTCATCAACGAAGGACATAATTGAGCGGAGAGGCTGAAAGCCTAATGATGATGTGCAGCCATGTTTGCTCCTCTTCACCGTCACGCACCTATTATTTTCAGGAAGGCTGTTTCCGCACGAGACGCAACATTACAAAGCCGAAAAGGAACAAAAAGGAGAATTTCCCAAGATCTCTCATAATATGGAAGCGGAACAGCGGCGGTAATGAAAAACTTCGGAAAAACAGAGGCGAGCAACGGCGAGGGGTGAATACAGAGACGGAGGAAACCATATGAAGAAAAATATTGTGTTTTGCAAAAAACCACTCTTCCTCTGGTTGCAGCGTGCATACATGAATACAGATGGCAGAGGGGAAATGCTGCAGCTGAGGAGTAGTTTGGCACAAGGCGCTGCTGCTAATCAGTCCCCCCCAGCCAGCGTCCAACCCTCCATGCAAACACACAAGTGTCACGATGGCCCGAACAATCACTCTGCATCACATTTTCTTTTGAAATTGCTTTTCTCTGCTCATTCATCACCCACACCATTCCAGTGGAAGCACGTCCTGCCGATCTTATTACAGGAAACAGACGCTCCATGTGCCGACATCGCCGGCTCGGTTCTATCCTCCCCCCCTCCTCACTTTGTTTTATTGCCTAATCTCAAATCAGGAATTAGCAGTGAGGTCTTTATCCCGTCTGCTGGAATTTGAGCCGGTTTGTCAATACAACAACAGAAAAGTACCAGTTTCCCCGGGAAAACCAAAGGCGCCGCCTGCGGGAACGCTTCAGCGAGAATAATAAAGGTGACAGAGAGCACTCTGGGGATTTTTTTATGGATAACATCGTATTTTCTGCTTCATAAATTGAGACGCTGTTCCCACACGAGGCAGGTCAAAGAGTGGATGTAAGCTAAAGGCCTATAAATAAGTAACACCATAAACTGAGCTTCAATCGAGCCTTCCGAATACTGACTTTGGTACCAAACCGACTCCAGCTGAGTCGACAATTTTTCACCCCTTTATGTTCAGGGAGCTTTTACCATGACTGCTGCTTCTGCTTTTAGACTTTTTCTATAAAAAAAATAGGGGTATGTATTGGCAAGAGTCTGGCGATACTGTAAGTATCGTGATACTCGACTCATGATGCAATATGTATCACGATATATCCGAAGACTGGATCTTAATTTTTTAAAGACTATGAGTTAAAAAAAGCTCTAACTGAATATTATTCCTTTGTAATAAATTGGTAAAATTAATTTTATGTAAGGATTACTACGTGAAGCAGTGCAGCTATACCTCATACAAGTTCCTTTTACCCAAGAAAATTCATAGTGCTTTTAGTTTGGTAAATTAAGTAATATTTGTTCTTAAAGGGAACAGTCAATATTGTCTGATTTCCAAAATAAAATATTTTTCAGCATAAGAAAAAAAAGGTGGAAAACAAAACTAAGACGCTGAAGGACTTCCATAAATAAACTTAAATATCGCCGTGTCTGTATTTAAATTGATACACGTATCGCCAATTAAGTATCACGATATATTTTTTTTTCATTTCATTTTTTTTCCCTACAACCCTATTAAAAGCCAGTTGAAGCTGTATGTTCCGAAGATTGCCTGTATTTGAGAACTGGACTGAGTGACAGGAAGTACCTGCTGGCTCCAAGAAGTCAAAATCCTATAGACTTACTCCGTAATTCTATTTGTCATAACAACTATTCATGCTCATATACCTGTTCTAACTTGTTCTTGCTAGTCCTGATTTTCCTTGCCTCATATTTTTTGTGTCATGAAAGTTATAAACTGACCAATCAGATGCTTCAATAAAAGTAGGCGGTCTCACGTCCAGTGTTCGAAACGTTTGATTGACAGAAGTTGGAGTTCCAACAAGCTCACTCTGAATTGATGAGGGTGGTTGCCATAGAAACGAGGACTCAGACGGATTTGGACCAATCACTGCTAACTGACGATTTATGATTCCAACACGGCGGCGTTCTTTTTTACAAAAAAAAAAAAAGGAAAAATCTGAATTGGAGATTGAAGTAAATCTTTTTCTATGGGTGGCGTTACACTCACTCTGTCCAGTTCTCATATACAAGAAAGGGACAACTCCAGGTCTTGAGAGGATCTACAGACATTCATGCTCTACTCATGACTGATTACCTGGTTCAGGTGTGTCCAGCAAATTAGAACCTCCCAGAGTAGTCTATGTTGAAATAAAAGCAGGCTGTTGCCTATCCCTGTCATTTAGTCATAGTAGTGGAGCCGGTTATTATTAGTATTTGTTCATTTCGTGTCACCAAATATGGCATGGCTGTACCTTAGGATCCCCTTTGAGACCTTTTGACACTAGAGCAAGAAGACATTGCATATTTTTGTAACAATTGACTGTATGGCCGCCATCTTTAAAAATGGCTGCCTTTTTTTTTCCTTGTGCCTAATGATGGGCTTTTCTAAAAGAAGGGGATCCTGAGGTACACCGATGTAAAATTTGGTGCTTGTACCAAATAAATCATAATATAACCCTAATGTTAAGGTCGCAAATTTCAACTGCCACCACGCGATGGGAAGGCATCAGTAGAAACTCCAAGATTTCACGCTGATGTCCAATTTTTTTATTTTTATTGTAAGCATAGTCATGAATGTAGATGGTAGTTGTAAGGCGGCTGTTGGGTGTGCAGAGTGGTCACCGTCCAGAGACATTTACACACCGTCCAGTCAGAGCTGCTGCCGACTGGCTGTGTGGGTGTCACCGACCTGTGGCCAATGAGCTGTCGCCTGATTTTGTAATGCGTCATCCTTTCCTGTACCTGGATTACCACTACGGAACGTCAAAATGTGCAACCGCAGATCAATGCCAGTTTTTAGAGAAAAAAATATTCAAGTTGGCATAAATTTTGACTTTTTCTTAGAACCTCCATGGCCATTGAGTAGCAAATTTGCTGAAAAACTTGCCTTCAGGTCGTCATTTTGGGATATGTGATTGTAGTTTAACCTGCTTCACTAATGTTTCAGAGGGTAAAACAACACTTTTTCTTTGTTTTTTTTTTTGAGGAGCCAGCCTTGTGACCTTTTTCACCTCACCAGTAATTGAAATAAATTCTCTTAAATCTGCTGCTTATCAAAGACAAACTTCTTTCTAGTTGTGGTTTTTAGGCAGCACAGCTTCGGCTCTACTTCTAAAAAGGTCATTTACTTTTTAGAGTCATTTATCATCCGGTGAATTAGAGCTGATTTGAAATCCCAAAAAACTGAGCAAAATTTGATAAAATGTGTTAGGAGTTCGAAAAACTGCAGCTTTGGAGATTAAGATAAACTAGTGAAGTTCTTCTATTTGCTTTTGTTTCTGCAGAATCACTGTGAAGAGCAAAGTGCAAGAAAATACAGATTTTTATTGTACTATACTACATTTATCAGCTATAAAACTTCATTAAATTGTCCATAAAGGTCTTGTAACACACAATATTTTATTCTTTTTAGATGGTTGGTGAACATGTTTGATTTAAATAGTTTAAAGAAAAGGATAAAACTTGTGTTTTCCACATCAAAAATATGATCTTTTCCAATTTCGTCTGTTTATGATTCTCAAAGATTTGAATGGAGAAATCCTCAAAAATGCCATTTTGAACTTAATTTCCTTCATAAGTGTCTTGAGTAATGACAAAATCCATCAAGATTCTGGTAAAAAACACCAATGAACACAACTTCTGTTATTTGTTAAATTCAAAAATATTTGTTTTTAGCTAAATAAAATGTTTGAGTTGAGTAAATGATCAACCCAAAAGTTTAATTTAGGGGAAAAAAAATTAATAAAAAAAAAAATTAAAGAAATTTTGTTGATTGATCCAATGTTTCACCGTTTCCCATATAAATAAACCAAATTAAGCCCTAAAGGTGTTTTTATATTGTCGCTCTTTATTCCACACCAGAGTTCATTGACTCTGTTTGTTTTTCTGTTCTTTTAACAGGTAAGGGAGCTCACCTGAATTCCGCTTTCTTCATGACCGGAACAGAAGATAGAGACTACAACAGCAAATCACAAATGGTAGGACTTCAAGAAATAAAAAATGTCGTAGAAGTTTTTCCAAACCCACTTAAAGCAAACTCCAATGAGTCTCTTTACTGGAAATTCTTGAATTTACTTCTAGGGATTATAAAAGTACAAAATCTTTCCCTTTTTTGGTCTGTAAAACTCAGTTTTTGATTATTTAATTGGACTGCTTTGTTCTTCTGGACTCTTTCCCTCCTTAAATGCGATTTTCTTGAACTCTTTTCCTCTTTTGTTCCTGTTGGTTACCATTAAAAAGTGACTTTATCTTCTCCATATCAGAGTTCAGTTTTGTCAAACGTTCAGGTGACATTGACGAACAAGCCATCTGCAGTCACATTGGTGACCCTCGTGGATCAACGGTATCGATTTCCGTTGACGGAATAAATAGGGGCTAAAAGGTGTTGAATTAAAGGGATGTTAGACATGACTTCCTGGAACTTTATTTATTGATTAAAGCGGAAAAGTTGCAAACAAATCTAGCGTGGAGCCCCAGATGGAGGCTTTTATGTCTTCCATTTCCTGTTCTTCACACCAAGCTGTTTACCGATTGCAGATTCAGTCAACAAGTCTTGTTTCTGGTGTCCTCCGACAGCTCTTTGGTCTTGACTATGGTGGAGTTTGGAGTGTGACTGTTAAGGTTGTAAAAGAGGGATTTTTTTAGGAGGAAATTTCAGGTTAAAAGTGAGAAATAACTGGGAAAATAAGCGGGATTTGTTTACGTGGAGGGGATCTTGATGTTCAGACGGGCGAACAGACGGTGTCCCTGCAGCTCCGTCTCTGCGGGAGTGTAAAAGAGAAAAAAAGAAAAGAAAAAAAACCTGGGCAGTAAATAGTCATATTTTCAGCCACAATTATAGACTTTCACACTTTATTCACACCACATGCTTCTCTGAGCCGGATTTAGGGTCAGAAGCTCCAATCTGTTACAAACGTTAACTTTTTTTGTTTTAAGTACGATTTTGCATTATTTAAAATTCATGAAACAAAAAAACACAGTGGTGTGTTTTGGAAAATTCAAGCCTGGCCCTGCTTTGATCCTTTATCATAACTTTTTTTGTTGTTTCAGAAGAAACTACTCATTATTTTGTAGTAATTAGACACAGTTTGAGTTTCCCTTTTTCTGCTTGTATTGTTTCTATTACTGTTAAGGCAGTTCTTTTACTTGTGTTTTTCTACCACATTCATAGCTGGCTGCACGGTGGTGCAGTGGTTAGCGCTCTTGCCGGCTGGGACCTTTCTGTGAGGAGTTTGCATGTTCTCCCCGTGCATGCGTGGGTTTTCACCGGGGACTCCGGCTTCCTCCCACCGTCCAAAAACATGCTTCATAGGTTAATTGATGACTCTAAATTGCCCCTAGGTATGAATGTGGGTGTGAATGTTTGTGTGATTGAGGCCCTGCGACAGACTGGCGACCTGTCCAGGATGTACCCCGCCTTCGCCCATCAGTAGCCGGGTTAGGCTCCGGCACCCCCGCGACCCCGAAAGGGACAAAGCGGTCAAGAAAATGTATGTATGACCACATTGCATAAATCAGGGTTGATTGTAGGCAAGAACCTGGCGATACAATACGTATCCCGATTCTTGTCTCACGATACGATACATATCGCGATATATCCCAAGACTGTACCAGAACAAAGTTTTATTTTTTTTTTTAAGAGTATGACTTTCATATCACAACATTAAGCACTACAACTGTATATTGATACTGGTAGCAACAAAGCAAAGGTAAGACGCTCAAGGACGCTTATATATACCGTGTTTTTCCGGACTATAAGTCGCGTTTTATTTTTTTCATAGATTTGCCAGGGGTGCGACTTATACTAAGAAGCAACTTATTTGTGATTTTTTTTTTTTTTAGACATAAATAGGCTCATATATTCGTTACCTATAACCTGTTGTTTCCCACTAACAACCACTAGAGGGCGGTGTAGGTTTGTTTATCAGTATTTGCTGCTGTCCACTGACACAAATGTAGAAGAAGTTCTGTTCAAAACAAACATGGCTGAAAATCTAATCATTGACCGTTATGATGTTTTTCTTACTTGCATCAAGACATTATTTTTACTGTTTTTATTTTTTTCTCCTTGGTAAGAAAAAGTAAGAAACTGCTGTACTGAACCCAGAATAGAGACATTATTATGGATGCGTTTGTGGAGCTCTTTAAAATAAATAACTTAACCTCTCAACATCATCATATCTTCTGTGTATTTCAAACAAGATATACAGTCAAAGCCTCCATCATGTAGCGATAAGGCTAAAAGATACCTTCAGACTTTTCTCTTAAAAGTGCAACTTATACTCCGGAGCGACTTATACTCTGGAAAATACAGTAATTCATTAAATATTGTCTTGTTAGCATTATAAATTGATACAAGTATCGCCATACAGAATATCGCAATATATCGACAAATTGATTTTTCCCTACACTTGCAGATTGTAGTACTTGTAATACCCCAGATAAGCCCCTCCTCCTTTACAGTTGCCAGCCAATCATGTTGACAGTTGAGCACCTAATGGAAACGCTTTACGCCTGTCATGGTTTTAAATGTGTTTTCAGACAAACAATCATAAGTGATGATTGAAGTGATGGACGGTCGGGGGGGGGGCGCATTTTCTTTCATTTCACCTGCCGCATTAGCATCAAATCAGTCTGCAGATGGATGGAATCATTCACGCTCCGGGGCGCCGGTGAAAAGGCCCCGCCCCTCTGTCAGCCGTCAGTCTCCCGACCACATGTTCAGTTTTTATTGCTGCATCAACCGCCCGCTGTGGGGGGTGGGGGGGTATTTTGACACACAGCAACTGACAGCTTTAGGATAATCACTTCAAGACTCCCATGAAATTTCCTAATAAGCTGCTCGCTGAATGTCAATCCAGGCGTTCCTGATGTGCGGCGGTGAAAATCGCAAGGTTGGTTCCCAGCATTCCTTGTCTTTTTTTTCCCCCCCGCGCTTGCCACTCACCGCTGCGACAGCTGTTGTTCTTAATTTCCTCCCCGGTTATTTGCGGAGAATCCATCTGCCGCTGCTTCAGGTGAGGGACTGAAAACCCGCCTGGGAGAGGACATCCAGTGTGTTTCCGTGTCCTCTGTGGACGAATCCACAACAAACAACACAACAAGGAGCAGCAATAAATACAACTCCTCTTTTTGCATTTTTCTTTAAAATTTAACACTTTTGTTTATCTTCAAAGGTTTTTTGTGGATGCAGAAAGTTTAAAGGAAGTTCAAAGAGAACAATTTTAGCTTGTGTGGGAGAAAATATAAAAAATGCTCCCAATAACAGTCGGGGGTTTTCTTAGCTTTTTGTTGATATTTCGCCGAGGGCAGTTTTTTTTTTTTTTTCTCGTGCATAAAGCCGTGTAGGAGCGGTCCTCCATGCACCCGACCTAAACTTTTCCTCTGTTTGGTCTGTGGGTTGCTCAGCTTTTATCTCTGAGGAGTAACTGCGCCTCTAATCCTACTGATCCGCACAGCAGAGCTGTCCTAATCCCGAGTTTTAGGAGCGTGGTGCCGCATTGGGACGCCTGGAATAGTCCTGCCAACAGTCAAAGACAGGGACGTCCTCAGTGTTTAGGTCCAGAATTAGAAACAGTTTCAGTTATGTTTCTTAAATTGCATTTATGGTGTCTCTGTCTGGCAAGGAGGTGGCAGTTTCATGGTCTGAGTCACTACTTTTCCTTTAAAAAAATATATTTAACCTTGAAAGAGATTAGTCAATGCAGTATTTTAGCAGATCATCAGCTTTAAAGTTAATGTGAGTGAGATGCGTCCCCACTTGTAAACTCATGAACACCTATCTTGTGCTGTATTCCCACCTGTGTGTCAATTTAAAGTCTGGCAGTTTTGACGTGCGTCAAATGTACTGCTCAACGCTTTAATGCCCCGGACATGGACCAATTGCCAACTGTCCATCTGCCCGGCGAGCATAATGAGCTCCGCTACCCAGGGACCATCAGCCAGCGCGGGAATCCTGCTACCTCTGCCGGGAACCTTGGCAACGGAGTTTGGTAGCACTGCCAAATACTTGGTAGTGGCGCTTGCTAGCACTACCGGACCCTCTGTAATCGAGGTCACTAGCACGGCCGAACCCTTGATAATGGAGCTCGCTAGCACTGCCCAACCCTGGACAACAATGCTAGCATTGCCAGACCCTTTGCCACGGTGCTCGCTAGCACTGCCGTACCCCTGATAATGGAGCTCTCTAGCACTGCCTGACCCTTGACAACAATGCTTGCTAGCCTGCTAGGATTGCCGGACCCTCGCTAGCACTGCCCCACCCTTGACAACGGAGCTTGCTAGCACTGCTTGACCCTTGGCAATAGAGCTTTTTAGCACTGCCAGAGCCTTGGCAGTGGTACTTGCAAGCAGTGCTGAACTCTTGGAACCGGAGCTTGCCATGTTGCTAAACTGTCCACCATGCACCAGCTTGCTAGTAGGCTCAATTGCTTCAGCTCCATGGGCTCTGTCACAGGCTGACGACTTGTCCGGGGTGTGTCCCGCTTTCACCCAACAGTAACCGGGACAGTCTCCTGCAACCCCGCAGCTTCAGCGGGTTGAGAAAATGGTTGGACGTTCGGCATGAAAATCGTTTCATCAAGAGGATAAACTGAATCTTTGTTTCTACCCGCAGAACGAGTGACTGTAAACGTCACGTGCCCAAAGCTGAGTCTATGATTGGGTGACACACCATGCCCGACGCCCTAGTCGCTCTACAAGACCTCAGATTGCGTCTTTACATTGACTTAGCATTGAGACTTGCTGCCTCTGCCACGCGAATCACGCCTGTTATAATTGCGCCATAAAGTGAAATCAACTTTATTAACAAAGCACTTTAACACGGCCAAAACTCATTCAAGGCGCTGCACAATCTAACACCTAGAACACTAATACATAGAATATGAGCATAAAAACAATAAAATAAATAAAAGTAGGTGTAAAAGTTGACACCGCCCCCACCCCAGCAATGCTCGTAGCTACGCTAGTTTCTATGAATGTATTTGGGTTCTACGTCCAAAATGTGCAGCTACTACACGTATGTTAAAAGTTAAACCAAGTTAAACTTTGACCAACCAGGGAAGTTCTATTTGAAAATTGATCATGGAGGAGAACTTGATAATTGCGGTTTGTGCTCAAAATCTCTCTCACCAAGTCTTTGTATATTGGAATAGAGCTGTGAAAGAAAAAACCTGGAGCAAAATTTGCACAGCTACAAAATCTCTTTCAAGTCTAAGTAATGGGCATGCGCTAGTAAACAGAAGTCCCTCCCTGCTTGTTCAGTGTGAACACCATACACGTCGAGAATACCTGATTAGCGCATCCTGAAACAAGATTAAAATCCCAAAATAAAATCCTTAATCATATCTGACTAAATTTTCCAGCCTCATCCACTCCCCTGAGTGCAAATCTGCTCTCTCCATCATCCGGAAGATCCGACCCCTCCATTCAGTTTACGTAACCCAACCCCTCCTTCAGGGACTCGTCTCTCAGCTTGATTACTGTAATTACCCATCTCCTCCGCGGCTTTACATGCACTTGAAAAATCATATCAATCTCTTGACGTCTTGAAAAAGGTGAAACATTTTTCTTTGGGCTCTTAACCTAGAATGTGGTTCTGACTTGTAATTGGTTGAATACCTCCAACTGATTCTTTTAGGACTTTGTTTTTATGGAAACAGAGTTTGGATGTGAGAACTTGGGGTAGTTTCCTTTTTTTTCCCTTTGAAAGTGAACTTTGAGTGAGTCTCTGCGATAAAAAATTCAGTTTGTTTGCAGGAAAATGCGCCTCTCCCGCGCTTCATTATTGGCTCTGGCCTCCTCTGGGCCAACTGAGAAAGAGGCAGCTCTTTGTGTATCAGTAATTTGTTTTCCTTCTGAAGGCCGTCCTTCTGATTGTGGCTCCAAAGAGCGTTTCCACTCGCCTGCAGTCAATTTCTTGCTGTTTTTTCCGGAGGTTTCACCTTTTTTCTCGAGTTAACCTCCACCATTATTTACTAATCACTGTCCCATAATTGCTGTTCTGTCGAGGTTAAGCTCCTTTGTGCCGTCTCTCCGCTGAGATCTACCGCTGGTCCGGCTGTGGAAAAGCCACTATTCCCTGCCGGGACAGACACTCATTCACGCCGCTTAATGACGCTCGGAGGCATCCCGCGACGGCCGTCACCGCGCCGGCTGAATCAGCGGTTAAAAGTCCCACGTTGGCAGCGCTACGGCTTCCACCCACACTCCGTCACCATCATCACCTTCAACAGAGCGTGTCATGGAGGGAAAAAAATAAATAAATTAAACGACGGCGGAGGATAGAAGATTATTTGGGAGCGTTTGGCAGCTCACTCAAAGATGCCATCAACATTAAAGAGTGAATTTCGTCTCAAGAAGATCTTTTCAAACCTTTATAAAAGAAAAGAAAAAATAAGGAGGGGGGGCTTCGTAGATTCTTCTTCTGATAAGAAAAAAGTTTTATTCGATAAGAGCTTTTTCTCAGAAGCAATTTTACCTCAAATTGGTCATCATTTTACAAATTAACTTTTCAGAATCCGCGAGATATTTATAGTATTTGTTCAATAGAAGCTTTTTTTTTTTACTTAGTTTTACAAACAAAACCTTTTATTGCTAAGTTAGTTGTGCTGCTTGAAAGGGTTGCTAGGTAACTGTGGATAGCGGAGTCATATGCTTGCCTAGTTATTTTAACAATGTTTGCTGAAAGTGCTTAACAGGAGTTGGATAATTGTTTTTTTTTTCTTTTAAATGTTAAAAATCTGGAGTTTTGCCCTCACATCTATGTGTCAGCACATCAAAGAGCATAAATCTAACAAAACAACTTTTTTTATGGCTAGGTACCATAAATAACAAGGCCAAAAGTCTTCAAATACATAAAAAAGTCAGATTTTTATAAAAACTTTTTCAAAGACATGACTCACACTCCTAGTGGGACTTAAGGCTTCAATTGGAGAAAAACAATCACATTGGGAATATGTTGTTTTTCACGTCGCCTTTTTATACAAACAGCCAACGGACAGACTTAGTCACATCCGCTTTGTTTTTTTGACCCAGGAAGGCAATTGACCTTTCGAGGTGATTCCTAAATCAGCTGGCAGATATCCCTCCATTCTCCATTCAGCCTCGAGTCAACCCTAAAGCCTTTTTCCAGCCCAAAGCGTATTCCTTAAAGGCGACTTGAAGGTATTCTGACCAGATGCCTAGGGACCGAGATAACTAGGCCTCCATGATTGCCTTAGGCTAACGCTTCTCTGTCAGACTGGCGACCTGTTCAGGGTGTATCCCGCTTTTACCCAAGAGTAGTTGGGTTGTTCTTGTGACCTTAAAAGGGATTCTGTAGGTTCAGGAAATGGATGATTGAAAAAAAAACTTTAAGCCCAAACAAGTCACACAGCATGGCATGTAGTATCACTAATAGCTGTCACTAAAAGTGACTCTAAGAAGCGCATGTTGCTAACCTTGTTGGCTTTAGTTTTTTTGTTTTTGTAGTCAGTTCTGTGTGTTTCCAAAGCATTAAAGGGTAACCAAACAGGGAAGTTTGTGGCTGACTCCGCCCACAGTCAAAATGTGAAAAATCCAGTCAGAGGGGCGGGACTAGGGAACAGGACTGTTATCGTAACTGGAGCTGCAGATCATGACGAGAGACTTCTGAAACGACTTGGGAATTAAATGGTTTGACCGACCGATCAAGAAATTCAACTGTAATACCTCGATTGATCCTGTAGGAGGCAGCACACTGATAGTTTTAGACTATTGTTTTACTTTACAAGTTTATTTTTTATTTGTCAAAGACCAATAGTCATAACTTTTAAAGCCCCATTTATAGAGGCCAAAAAAGCTGATTTACGGTTTTGGTTAGCCTTTAATTAATTGGGAGAAATTTTGTAAGTCACCAGAATGACAGAAATCCACATTTGAGCTTAATTTCTGTTACATGTGGGAGGGGCAGAGTTACTGGCTGCAGCTTAGTGTTCCAAAAGAGAAAAGTTACATTCACATTGCACTTGGCATTGAGTATTCCAGCACCTCAGAAGAAAAGTCTATGTAAACACAAGTAAATGCGTGTTTGGGGCTTCTGTGTTCAAAACTCTTTCATTCACGTGTATCTAAGCAAGTTTCGACGACCATTTTTGGGCTCTAAATTCAAAATGTACAGCCAATGAACGCCCATTGAAGCCAGGTGGAACTTTGACTTTGACCGATCAAGGACTTGGTTTTGATAATGTCCATTTTTATTCACATGAGTGGCAACTGTTTGAAAATTGATCAAGGCAGGGAAATCATTACTTGTAGTTTGTACCCAACGTCAATGATATCACACCAAGTCTTTCATATATCGCAGTATGGCTGCAGAAGAAAAAGCCTGGAGAAAGATTTGCGTGATTTTCACCACTCCAACATTTTTCACCAAGCCTCTTTCAGCTGTTGGTGGCAGACATTTGCTAGTATCTGGTATTGACAATCAAGAGTGAACACATGGGCTCAACACATCTTCAGGAATGTATGTTTAGTGGGATCAAGAAGAAGAGTCATATGCCTGGTATACATGTAGATTTTTACACTTCTCTACTATATAAAGAAAGCAACTGGTGGTTAGCACTCTTGCCTCACAGCAAGAAGGCCCCGGTTCAAGTCCTAGCTGGGACCGGTCTATGTGGAGTGTTCTCCCCGTTCTCTCCGGGGACTCTGGCTTCCTCCTACCACCCAAACATGCTTCAGAGGTTCATCGGTTACTCTAAATCAGGGCCACAGTGTCTCTAAGATTTCCAGATACCCAAGTCCTACTCAGGATTGATATCCCGGGTCAGGTGTGTCCAGCACATGCAAGAGGAGGGTGTGTTGGAAAACATTCAGGAATTCAACTCTCAAGGCTTGGAGTTACCTGTTCCTGCTCTAAATTATTCCTAGGTGCGATTGTAAAGTGTGTATGGGTGTGTGGTTGTGGCCCTGGGACAGACTGGCGACCTGTCCAGGGTGTAGCCTGTCTTTGCCCACAAGTACCTGGGTTAAGATCAGGCACTCTTGTGACCCCAGACGGGACAAACAGGAGAAAATGCTTGAACTTAAGAACACTTTGATTGAAATCATGATTAAAAACAAGAATTTATTGGTAGTAGGACTGTTGGTAGGTTATTTTGCAAAGTTGACACTTGACAACTCCTCATCTCTATCAAAAACTGTATGTTTTAGTAAGTTTCGTTCTCCCAAAAACGACCCCTTTCTAAGCTGAAACTCCAAATCCCCAAGCTCCTTCTCCAATTCCTTTCATGTCAATTCTCGAAGGTGCTAATTTCAAGTCGTCTGCTTCCTGTGTCCGCTGGTTAATACGGCTTTTGTTCGACCCTCTTCTACATCTCACGCTGCGTTCAAATGATTACTTGATGCGTCTTTCTCCGAAGGAGTCTCACATCGATGCGAGGAACGCCGCATCCAAGAACACTTTGTCCTTCCTCTCAAGACATTAGCCTCCACGAAGCAACCAGGGATCCAATCAACCCGCACGCTTTGTCAACCCCCCCAATGTCTCCTTCATCTGTGACACAAGCAAATTAACACCCTGCATATTCATAACTATTACCAGCGAGCAGACTGAGGATTTAATTGAATATGTAATAGCACGAGGGGGTTGAATGGGCCTCGGCTCATTGCTTTGTTGAGGCACAACCCAGTCGCCCAATTTCTTCATGGTGGGGATGACTCACGCAAATCCCACAATGGGGATCCCAAGGCAAACCGTGTCTTTGTAGTGAAATAGTGCTTAGAGGTTTGCTCAGAGAGGATGAATGGAAACCACATGTTGTAAACTTCAAGTCAAAGGTGACGGAACAGCCTTGACCGCCGGAATTGATCGTCCGTTGACGGTTTGAGACATAAACAAAAATACAGGAGAAGATGTGTTAGCCTCGTTGTTATGCACATTTAACGGCGGAGCTGGATCAATGCGGCGCCTTATTGTTCGTACACTACATCGTTGAGTGGAGTGATTGCAGCAGTTAGCGGTGAGGAATAAGCCCTCCATGTGGAATAATAGGAGCACTTGGAGAGGGGGAAACAGGGCCCACTCCAATCAACCACAGAGCTAAAGGAGCCAGGGAAGCGGCGCATCTTCAGAGTGCCTGGATTTTGGGTGGTGTCTCGCTCCGATGAAAGAGCCTAGAGGTGTAGCCCGGGTGGGATGAAGGAGCTCGGCGGACGGGCCGAGCCTTTTAAAACTCTTGACAGCTCCCTGGCGGAGCGGAGAGGGAGGATGATGAGAGGGAAAGGAAAGGGGGAGGAGCAGGGGCACCTCGCGGAGATCAAAGGTGCGCTCATCAAGGGCTCGTCTCGCCTTTGACAGAGGCGGGGGAGGAGGAGGGGAAGGCGGCCTCAGTGAAAAGTCAAAGAAGAGGAGCGCAGAGATAGCGGCGAGCTGTAACAGCGGCGTAATCCTTTTACCTGTGGCTATTTCTCTCTCTGCGCTCCTTTCAACAGGCTTCAGGCTGGGCTTGATTAAGCTGCAACACAATGTAACACAATTTTCTCTGCACTCGCCCTGCAAGCTGTATGGCTTTGTAATTTCAAATGTTCCATATACATACTCAAACAGAAGCTCTGCTGGAACAGTTTATTTCTAAGACTGTGCATTTAACAACTTAGTAAAAGCCTTTGTTCAAACGGATCTCAGCGCTGCTGGTAAATATTGATATTTGAAGCTGGAGCTGCTTTGTTCTGCTTTCTTAAGTGTAATACATTCATTGTTTTTCGCTAATCACGACCTTATTTACTAACAGCCGATCAAAACCTAGGAAAACATGTCAAAGTTCCCATAAAGTATATTTGGACCAATGTTTTTACCTGTTTTAAAAGTCTGTTTTCATTTGCTCCAAAGTTAATGATTTAGTTTACTGTAAAAAAAATATATATATAGGAAAGATTTTATGCAGATGATGATTTGTTTTATATTAGGCCTAATAGTTTTGACAAAAGCATACATACATTTTTAGGATTTTCAACCCCATGTCTTTATGTCTGTGTGTGACTAGTGAACATTTATGTTGATGCTCTGTGTGTGTGTACTTGTGTGTACTAGCATCAACGCATCTAATGTTATTTACATATGACACTCATCTTGTCCCATGACCTGGTGTTGTATTCCCCTGTTCACCCCCTCTTTCTCCCCACCCCCCCCTCTAGTCCTGTAAGAGCGGGTAAAACTCGATAAAGTTCAGCTTCTATTACCACACTCGCAGAGTAGCAAACAACCCTGATTGTAAAAGAAAAATAAGTCCATCAAAAGAGACACTCCGCTGCAATCTGTGTGTTCAATAGCTGGACAGGAAAAACAAGTCTTAAGTTGTTCAGTCCATCTGTCCGTTCATCCATCCACTATCCATGCGTTCATATATCCATCCATCCATCCATCCCACTATCATCCATCCATTTGTTTCTCTATCCATCCAACTATCCATCTGCTCATCTATCCATCCATTGACCCATCCTTTTATCTATCCATCTATCCATCCAACTATCTAGCCGCTCATCCATCCAACTATCCATCCATCCATTCATTCAGCTGTTCATCCATCCAACTATCCATCCATCCATTCATCCAGCTGTTCATCCAACCATTTTTTCATATATCCATCCATACATCAATACATCCAATTGTTTCTCTATCCATCCAACTATCTATCAACTTATCTAGCCATCCATAGACCCATCCTTTCATCTATCCATCCATCCAGCCATCCGTTCATCCAACCATCCATCCTTTCATCTATCCATCCATCCAGCCATCCGTCCACCTATCGGTTCATCCAGCCATCCATCCACCTGTTCATTCATTTTTTTCTCTATCCATCCAACTATCCATCCGTTCATCTATCCATCCATCCAGTCATCCATCTATCCATCCATTCATCCATTTTTTCTCTATCCATCCATACATACATCCGTCGGTTCATCTATTGATCCATCTATCAATCCATTCATACATCCATCCGTTTACCTTTCCATCCAATTATCCATCCATCCATTCATTCATTCATCTATCATCCATCCAAATATCCATCTTTCCATCCGTTCATCTACTCATCCATCCATCAATCCGTTTATTTATTTTTACTGTTAATGGAATGTCCCTTGAGATGCAACATCTCATTTTCAAACGGTCCAAAACACAGAAGTATACAGCAAATATGAAAACACACAGAGATAAGTATGTAAATACACATATACACCAAGTTAATTTTAACTACAGACCAAAGACAAGACAAACTTGCTCGTACATACAGCTCTCCTCTCTCCTGCACATGTTACATAAAAATTAGACACCAGATACGACATCAAGTTCAGTAAGTTCATGTCAATCATACCAGCATGGTGAGGACAGTATGTCCACAATTTAGTATAAGTAAAAAAATTAAAAAAAAAACAACAACAAAAAGGTAAAAGAATAGACAACACAATGGGAAAGACTAGAAGCACTCACAAGGAGTTTGTAGATAAACAAATAAAAATGACTTGAATAAGATGTTACACATCTTGAGTATGTGGGCAACTTGTTTATCTATCCATCCATCTGTTTTTTCATATATCTATCCATCCATCGTCTTGTATCCCGGCCAGGTCACTGGGTCACTGGAGCCTTCGCCGCTCCTGTTGAGCGCGTCTGGGTTCACTCTGGACGTTTTTTCAGCCCGTTGCAGGGTGTTGTTGTATCCACGTTTATTCATGAGTGAGAGTGGGAATAGAACGTTCCTCTCTTCTGTAGAGTTATTATCCTCACGATGGAGTAAGGACAGCAGAGGCTGAAAAAGTTCTACAAATTCCTTCATTTTTGCCAAAATCAATGACTAAATTGCTCTTTGAGGCTTTATTCTAAAGTGTTTGGCTGAGTCATAATTCAACATCAATAGCGCACAATGAATGACTGAATGCAAGAAAGACTGCAAAGGATTTCAAGAGAAAAATAGCTTTGGTGTTTGTTTCCTCCATTTTCTGGCTGCTTTAAATGTTTGTCATGACACACTGAAGCCATACCCAAAAAGAACTTTTTAGTTTTCACATTGAAATTGAGATTAGAAAAACCTTTTAGAGGGAAAAAAGAAATTCCAAAACAAGTTGTGAAAAATTGACCTGTTTATTTATTTATGTATTTATTTTGTGTTCTTGTCTTTTACTTTTGTATTCACTGATGTTCACAGTAAAGAAATTGAAAATAACAATAAAAAACATTAATACTGAATTATTTATTACTTTAGTAAGTTTGAAAGCAAAACCTATTTTTCTCCATATTGTAATAAATGTTTTATTTTTCACAGGTAAGATCAAAGCAGTTCAGTACTTCAATGCTTTAAAAAAAGTGTTTTTTTTTTATTGTATTAATGATAGACGGTAAAACATTGCTAGAAAGAGGGTAGAAATATATGGGTTGTAGCATTTTCATGCAACAATCTTGCTTTTTTGTTTTCATTATTTGCTATATTGTTCGAACACCAACATCCTCAGGAAAAATATGTTTTTTTCAATCTGTTATAATTCTGTGCTTGAAAAAAAAGTTAAGACTTTTGGATTTTATGGGGGGGGGATCCTGTAAAAATCAGCAGTGTAGCATCAAACCTGCCGGCATAGTTTTATTCTTGTAAAATAAATATTTTTTTCTCGGTTTTTAAGTTTATTATAGTAAATTTCTTTACTTAATTTCTTAACTTTGGTTCTTATTATTTTAAAACTTTATTACTATAAAATATGAATTTTGCTCTCATCTTTTTCCAACTTTAGTTTTTGGTAAAGAACACCATTTGTTCTCATAAGTTTACAACTTTACTTTTGTAAAACTACGAATTTTGTTGTCTTCAGTTTACCTACGTATTCTTGTAGAATCATGACTGTTGCGCTCCTCGTTTTTCAACTTTAGTTTTGTTAAGTACAGCCTTTGTTCTTATAGTTTTTAAGACTACTTAAAAAATGTAAAATATTTAAAAAATAGTTTTTTTCTAAAATTTTTTTTACTTTTCTATTTAAAATATAACCTTTTACTCAGAATTTTACAATTCTACTTCTGTAAAGTACAACTTTTTCTGATAATTTTACAACTTTATTACTGTAAAAAAGTTCTAGCAATTTGTTTTTTACTTTACTTTTGTAAAGTACGACTTTTTTCTCATAATTTTACAACTTAACTTTTGTAAAATACAACTTTATTTTCACAAGAACTTTATTCTGGTAAAAATGTTTTTTCTAAAAAAATGTTGACTTCTTTTGTAAAATATGGCTTTTTACTCTAGTTTTACAACTTTACTTTTCTAAAGTACAACTTTTCTGATAAATTTACAACTTAATTCTTGTAAAAAAAAAAAAGTTCTTACAATTTTTTTTACTGCCTCTTCTTCTTGAAAAAATAAAACTTTTGTTTATAGAATGTTATACTTTCCTTCTTTCTTCTAATATTAAACAGCATTTCTTGTAAAATTAAGACATTAGTTCTCATAATTTTCCATCTTTAGTTTTGTAAAGTAAGACTTTTGTTATTATAATTTTAAAACTTTATTCTTGTGAAATTACGACATTGGTTCCTATAATGTTACAACTTTACTTTTGTAAAATTATAAATTTTGTTCTCTTTATTTAACAAACGTACTCTTATAAAAATACAACTTTTGGTGTCATAATTTTCCAACTTTAGTTTAGTAAAGTTACAAATAGTAACTTTCATTTTAAGACTTTATTCTAGTAAAACTACAACTTTTGTTCTCTAATTTTTAAAGTTCAGTTTTGGAAAAAAATACAAACTTTGTTCTCTTCTTTTTTTCCAACTTTATTATTGTAAAATGAAGACTTTAGTTATAGATATATATATATACATTTTTTATGTAGCCCCAGTCTATATTGTAGACCACATGTGTCAAAGTCAAGGCCCGGGCGCCGGATCCGGCCCTCCGGGTAATTCTATCTGGCCCTCCAGAATCCAGAAAACAGGAAACCTCTGGACCCGTTTGTCTTCTTGAAAGACGGTCTGACCTGAAACACTGGGCTAAATGCGGCGCCGATCCTTCCTCCTCCTTGGTTCTGGGTTTTGGTGCATCTAAACATTCCCTCTCACCTCTGGATGCTGTGCTGTGAATGTAGAGCTCGCTTGGCTTTGTTTGCTCATTCTTCTGCTCCGCTGTTTGTTTGCGATTCTGGAGTCAGCTGCTTTTTTCTCCTCTCGTACAAAGACAAAAAAAAAACCTGCATGTCATCTTTGTGGTTGCTCACATCCTCGCGTCGGTTTCGATTCTGCAGACGGGGGTTTTATATGCAAATGAATAAATGCCAAATTGTCTGCATCCATTTATAGCCTCAGATGTGAGCAGAAATCGGGTTTGTGTAGGCACGGTTGTTTAGATGCATCGTCTTTCTGCCTCTGTGTGTACACTCTTTAGTCATAAAACCGCACATCTTTCTCACCACACCCACACTCCGTTTCCTATTTTTTTGCAGAGTTGGGATTTTATATATATATTTATATATAAAAATGTTCTTCTTGTCATTTTACTTTCAAATCCTGTTTTCGTCTTTGCAGACGAAGCCACACAGGGCAGCATGAAAACAAAAATGGTTAAACCATGAACCCTTTCTGTTGTCTGTCATCGAAAGTCTTTTTTCTGGATATTTATCAGCATTTTAAAGCTACAGTTATTGTAATATTAGTAGAAAAAAGATTAAAGCTTTAAACAATTTGGCGATATATTCTTTGAAGACCTGCTCTGACCTGTCCTTGTGGCATTTTGCTAATGTTGAGGACATTTATTAATAGAATTAAAATCAAAATTGCATTTCTGAGTATTTCTTTATTCAAATTGTTGTGAATCAGTAGAAGAGGAAAAAAATGCTGCTGGAAAAACTCTGCATTTGTGATGTAGAAAACTCACTGGGCGGGGCAGGTGCTCCCTGCTGTCAGCAACGGGGGAGGGGAACGGGGGTGGGGTTGCTCCGCACCAACGGTCGAATTCCTAATGAACTACTGCCGCTATGTGGAAACTGTCAATGTACACAACAGATATTTGATGAGTGTTCAAGAACGCGGAGAGATTTCTTCTTTTTTTTTTCTTACAGTTAACTAGCACATGTCCGCCACATATATTTATAAAATGCTTTGTACAAAATCTCAAAGCTAATCTGAGTTTTTTATTTTACAACTCTATTGTGATATATAAAAGACTTGGTGTCTTGGATGTTGGGATAGACATACATTCCAATTAATTTTCACAGTTTTCCATGAATTGGAAAGACTCCATCTGTACGTCACAACCAGTTGTTTGACCCTTATTGATCAAGGTTCAATCGTTCAATGGCTGAGCGTTCTGACCCTACAGCCCAAAAATTGTAAGAAAAAAAAAAACTAGCGTAGCTACGTCTAAATGCGATAGTTTTGAACGCAGAAGCCCAAAAAGCATATATACGAAGACTTTTGAAAATAGAAACGTGATGTTGAGGGCGGTGTGAACATAGCTTGGAATTGCTTTTGGCTTATTGCTTGGATTTAGATATTCGGAATGTGGATGATCATGATTAAATGGTAAATGGTAAATGGCGTATACTTGTATAGCGCTTTCTACCCTCCTTCGAGGGCCCACAGTCACAGACCCATTGGCACACACTTTCATACACTGGTGGTGTAAACAAAACTCTTATAATTCAATTAATGCAATATTTGAATGTTTCATGTTGTAAATAAATGACTTAATAGCCACAAATAAATAAATAAAGTGTATTTTTCTAAATGTTGAGGTGAGGGTTTGTGGCTCTCGTGAGGTTTTGGTCACTAAGATAATAATCCAAATGGCTCTTTTAGCGCCCAAGGTTACAGACCCCTGGTATAGCAGGTTGGCGCCATGAACAACTCTTCAGCTTCAACAAAAGTTATGTAGGTCCAAGACTCCGTCGCTGCATGGCTCCTCTAAATTTAAAATGTTGCAAATTATGTCCAGGAACCATAGGGAGAACTTGACTTACCATGCCCTCCCCCTTCGTGTTCCAAACAGGAAGTACTCTCTGGTCCCAGGAAGCCAAAATCCCATAGAGTTCTATTGAAGTCTGTTTGTTAGAATAACCATTCTTGCTCTGGTGTCTTTCTTTTAACGTGTTCTTGCTAAACCTATTTTTTTTTTTTTTTTTCATTCTTCATCGCAAGTTAGTCACATTATAAACTGGCCAATCAGATGCCTGCTTGCTAAAATCGTCTGGTCCCAAAATGGTGAAATCAGGCAAAATCCGTACAGTGAAAAAAATGAGGACTGAATTGATTTCATTTCATTGAAATCCGAGCCTTGTTTTGCCCATCTCTATTCATGTCAATGGCAGAAAAACAAATAGCAACACTCAAGCTGTCCAGAAAAAAATCTATAATTTGTTAAATTTAAAATTATTAGTTTTCAATTAATTAAAAGTTTGAGTTGATGGTTTACTCAATGTACCTTTATACTGTAAAAACTACTAATTTGACACGTTACAAATTACAGACCTTTTGTTAATTGCTCCAGTCTTTCATTTTTTAAAGTGTGTTTCGATCGTGACAGCTTGGCTCAGTCGCCACCTTTGGTCCGGCGCCACCCTCCGCCCCGTGAGGGGCCGCGAGTGCAGCAAAGTGGAGCTGACATAGTTCCGCGTTGAAGAATGCCTGAAGAGAGGCTGCTCATTAAACAGGGTCATTATGAGCTGAGAGGTTACGGAGGGGAAGTGGGGCGACGTGACCCATTTCTTCCTGCTGAGTACATCTGCTCTCGCTGGAAACTCAGGAAGAAGAAAAAAAAAACATCAAAATTATGGTTTGATTCTAATTATGAGCAGTTTTCTTGATTTACTATGCTGGAAAACGTTCAGACTAAAGAGGGTTATCTTTAACATCTCCTTTACCAACTATAAGATGCAAATTCGAGTACAAAGTGGATATTTTATGAATTCATTAAGCAGACGGCGAGGTAAGCTTTCGCCGTCTCTTTACATTTCCGTCCTATATCTTAATCAGGCATGAAAAAAAAAATAATGAAAAGGTTTTCTGCCCTTTTAACCTGAGAACTACAAGAATAATTCCTGGTACCTGGATACCACGATTTGTTGTGTATGACTTATCAGTTGAAAATAATGAATTCCTGTGTTTGAAGCCTTTTAATTAAATGTCAAGTGAAGCAGTTTCCACACATCTTCAGGAGGCTGTTTTCCCAGTCCTGAGCTATCTGATTGCTGAGAGGTTTGGAGGGGCCGCGGTCTTTGTGTTGGGTTTAATTGGCAGAATCTGCGATTGTTAATGGAGGGCCATAATTGAAGCTTTTGACAACAAAACAGCCTGAAAAGTTCAATCAATTAGAGCTCGATTTGTGCTAAAAGCCTTGTAATGACATCAGAATATTAGCCTGGTTAAGGTATGGAATAGAAAAAATATTTTTTTTAAATCTAATTTTTGTTTTTTTAATGTAAGACCCAAGAAACGACACTGACATGTCAAAATGAGACAAAAAAATGACAAGAAGTGAAGGAATGGGCCATTAAATCCATTTAGTAGAAACTGCCACCTAACATTATTTATCTTTTATTTTGTTGATTTTCTGAGAGACCACGGAGATGAGTGGAGACAAATATGGAGGGAAGGAGTGTTAGTAGTTGCTGAGGACCAAAGGATGGATGCACAAAAACATTCATTTTCAACAATGTAAAAACACACTTCGGAGGATTTGTTTTATTTTGATTGGAAAATGGGTACGTTTTTGACTTTGCAGCCATGGTGCACAAGTTGCGAATTATAGTTACAGGCTTGAAAACTTGCGTGAATGTCCCAGTTTTGAGTGCAAAAGCCCAAAACGTGCCAATTCATGCCTTTACATAAACTTTTCATTGGAAGTGGTCACTTTTAACACGCGTTGCCAATATTGTTGTGAATCTAGCATTACGATAGGTCAAAGAGCGTGTGTTTTTAGGCATCACCGGTGACTAGAGATGTAAAAAAGAATATTGATTTACTGAAATATCGCAATACTTCATTTGACGATATTTGCATTGATTTAAAATGGTGTGAAGGCAATAACTATTAATTATGTATAATTAAAAAATATAGTCCAGCATCTTACTTTTGTTTTTTTTACTTGAATCCCTGATCGCTAGTTGGCAGCACAGCACACCGAGCCTCATTGACCAGCTCTACACCACGACCAAAACAACAGCAAGATCTTGCAAGAACCATTTTGTGATCTGAACTCTGAGGCTCGCAGTATTACACAATGAAATAAGACATGTGCAACTCAGGTTTGACTAAGGATGAGTACTGAATCAGAAAACTGTGCCAAGTTGACTGTGCCGTATAAAAAGACAGATTTTGATGGTTCGTGGCTCATGGAAGAACAAGTATTTATCCCTTGTGCTATCTTATGGGGTCCAGATGACCCAGGCCTTACATTGACTTGTTATCCATCCCATAATAAATGTAGATGAAGGTGGACAGGATTTCATGCCTGCGACACACCCCAGTGAAAATAAAAAATAATTGAAAAAAAAGTTCAGCTCGCTGTCCTGTGGGGTCCAGATGACCCCTCTCCCAACGACAACAAACCTAGGATACATGTGATATATGTATATATGTGAAAGATGTTTGAATATTCAGATAAACTTTTTCTCTTGGTCACAATTTAAGAAATAAAAAGGCAAATATTGATTGACTTTGGTACTGTGATGGGATATATTGTCATACATATTGTGCCAAGTGTATCATGATATGTATCGCATCACTTAGACTTTTTGTAGAAAGCAGTCATTCAAACACATGTTGGCATATACGGTTATGAACGTATCATTAGGATAGGTCAAAGAACGTGTTATTTAGGTGTCACCTGGGACTAGGGGCT
The DNA here is from genome assembly GCF_002922805.2 of Oryzias melastigma. Classification (NCBI taxonomy): domain Eukaryota; kingdom Metazoa; phylum Chordata; class Actinopteri; order Beloniformes; family Adrianichthyidae; genus Oryzias; species Oryzias melastigma. Next base: position 9,938,633 of record NC_050513.1, on the reverse strand, counting down.
GCACGGTGGCGCAGTGGTTAGCGCTCTCGCCTCACAGCGAGAAGGCCCCAGTTCAAATCCCGGCTGGGACCTTTCTGTGTGGAGTTTGCATGTTCTCCCCGTGCATGCGTGGGTTTTCACCGGGGACTCCGGCTTCCTCCCACTGTCCAAAAACATGCTTCATAGGTTAATTGGTGACTCTAAATTGCCCCTAGGTGTGGATGTGAGAGTGAATGTGTGTGTGCTTGTGGCCCTGCGACAGACTGGCGACCTGTCCAGGGTGTACCCCGCCTTCGCCCATCAGTAGCCGGGATAGGCTCCGGCACCCCGCGACCCCGAAAGGGACGAAGCGGACAAGAAAATGGATGGATGGACCTGGGACTAGGGGTTTAAAAAATATATTGATTCAATACTTAATGTAATTTCTGAAGTATAAGTCACAGTTTTTTTCACAGTTTAGCCAGGGGTGCAACTTATACTCAGGAGCGACTTATTTGTGTCTGTTATTCCTTTTTTTTTTTTTTAGACACAATTTGGCCCATGTATGTATTATTTTACCAGTAAACACCAGTTGTGTTTTAGTGGTTGTTTACTCTAACAACCACTAGAAGGTGCTGCATTTGACTATAAGTATTTACTGCTAACAGCGGCAGAAGAAGTGTCGTCCAAAACAAACAAGGAAGAGAATCTGATTGTTTTCTGATTGATTGAAAAGTGAGACTTATATATGGTTTTCTTCTTGTTGACTAGACAAGTTTTTTGCAAAGGCGACTCATTCTCTAGTACGGTTTATACTCCAGTGTGACTTATACTCTGGAAAATACTAATTTGACAATACTTGTATCAATTTGAAATGCAGTCAAGGCAATATTTAATTAAAGGGGCCATAGTATGACTTTTTTAAGCCTTTCAGAGTGAACTATATCAATATATATGATCATATATTACCAATTGGAACACTAAAAAACTAAATATTTGTGGAATATTAGTTATATTTCTGGAGTTTGTTCATACCCGGAAGTAAAACGACTCAATTCCTGAAGCTCTGCCTGCAGCGGCGAGTGGCTGCGCTGCCGCTCTAGTCCACGTCATAACGTCATCCCAGACAAAATCCGTGTCTCTGTATTTCTCCCATGAAAATAATCCAAACTTCTTCAAAGATGGATGCATGTACGATATATCTGCCTTTAGTAGGTCTGGCCATCGCTACACTCACACTTCACAGCACACACATGGGGGACCTTAAAGGAGTGACGTGTCTAAAATAACAAACAGTGGAGAAATTGAGGTTTATGTTACACTGGGGGCGGAGCTTGCAGCACAGACTCTTCCTGGAGGGAGCTGTTGGCATCAATCTTACGTCAGCACGTTTCCAACCGCTCATTTTCATGGGTATGGGAGGGGCTGCTGCAGACAATGCAGGTTTTTAGAGGATTACTCTAAAATGCATTAATGGATCGAAATGCCGCTTTAGGGTTCTTTATAGTGAGGAATGAAAGTAAGGTGCATTTAAAACCTCAAAAAGTAGAATTTTCATGGTAGGGTCCATTTAATTATTCATAAGCACAAATATGTCTCTTGAACAATCTTGGGATATATCGCGATATGTATCGTGCCATGTGTATGTATCGTATTGGCCGACTCTTCCAAATACACACTCTTACCTGTGACGCCTGATGTGATAAGGGGCTTATAACCAATGCCCATGGAAGAGTTGATTACTGATGACGAAGCTTGAAGTTAGGCGACTTTGATGAAAAATAAAGACAAACACAATGTTTTATGGTGAGCCTGCACACAGTTTGATTCAGACTCACAAGTTTGGTCTGTTGTAGAGGAGAAAAGATAACATACCTGTTTGGTGTGCTTTGCTTTAATAACTGTTTGTGAGCCTCCGTGTGTGTTGGGGGGGTTGGAATGTAAAAAGCTTTTCTCCCTACATCATCCTGTCATCATGAAACGCCATCTGGCCCGTTGGGTTTAGGCGACACCGCGGCAAGCTCGGATCAAACCCACCTTTTCAAGGGCTCTCTCATCGACTGATCTATTTCCCATCAGCAAGAAATGAGTTTGATTTACCAACCCTAGCCCCCCCACCACCGTGAAAAAAAAAGTTGGATGTCAAAGCTATGTCAGAGCCTCAGATCTTCAGTTGGCCGGATGTCCTTAAAGACTGTTCTTGTGGTAAATATATCCTCCTGGCTACAATAATTCAAAGCCTGCTTGATCTGAAAGGCTTTACAGAGATTTCATGGGGGGTTTTTGTGTAACGCTGGCAGAGTATGAAGTACAGCTCTGCTATAAAAGAATCGTGTGATCTGGATTTGTGGCAGAATTTCAGCTGAAGCTGAATCCAGAGAGAAGGCAATGAAGTTTGACCTTGCTTTTTCTTTTCCTCAGGCTTTGTATCTCGGCGGTGGAAGCGGCAGACCGCTGCACACCTGCACCGTAATCTGAATAGGCCTCTCTAACTGGAGCTGACAGGAACATGCCTTTTAGTTTGAACATTAATTATCGTTTTGGCCCTGCCGGGCATCCCGCTTCACGTGGCGTCTATGTTAACTTCTGGAAGCGCAGGGCTGTTAGAGGGCCTGACAAATGGCTCGGTTGGCCATTAGATCCTCTTCTGACAAAAGCCAATCCGAAAACCTAAATTAGATCAAAGCACATTTCCTTCAGTGTGGTGAAATCGTTTCCGTCTGCGAGCAACATCTGTTTGTTTTGTAACCTGGTTTCCTCCTGAAGGGCAGCAGTTTGGAGCCATGGATCAGCTGTGCTGAAATCACTACGTCTCTGCTGTGAATGGCCGCAAATTTGATTGGCAGCTCTGGAAAGGTCAAAGGAGCGCTGTAGCACGAACGGCTTTGTGGAAACAGGAAAATAGTCTAATCAGCAAGACCTGGACTTATGGTGCTGTGGTGGATTTAATACTAGAACCCAGCTGTCGCAAAGACCAGTCAAATTTATTGTTTCAAATCATTTTGATGTCTCACCATTTAATGCTGCGTTCAAAATGGTGCTGCCACAACGATTATTTTAATAGTCGACTAATCACTGATTATTTTTTCCGATTAGTCAACTAATCGGGTCATGTGCAAACTGGATGTAAAGCACAAATTTTAACCATCATTAGCTTTAAACTAACCAAAAACTAGATATATAGCATTACCTGCGATAATGCTAGTGTGAATGCTGTAAGCTGAATTTGGCCGCTGAAGATGCTAGTGCTGATAGCTGAAATTGTTGAAGTTAATAGCTGAAAGCGCTAAGCCGATAGCCAGCTAAAATATTTGTTAAATGCCATATTAGCCTAAAAAACTTAAGAAAAAAAACGAAATTAGATAAAACAGCTAGCATGTAGCTGAAATATTAGCTAAACTTCAAATTAGCCTAAAAAACGGAAAAATCCTAAATTGGCTAAAATAGCTAGCATGCGGCTGAAATATTAGTTACACTCCAAATTAGCCCAAAAGACAAATAAAGACAAAATAAAGATTAAATTAGTCAAAATAGCTATCATGCAGCTAAAATATTAGGTAAAACCCCAAATTACCCTAAAAAACTGAATAATCCTAAATTAGCTAAAACAGCTAGCATGCCTCTAAAATATTATCTAAACTCCAAATTAGCCTAAAAAACTGATAAATCCTAAATTGGTCAAAATAGCTCGCATGCAGCTAAAATATTAAGTAAAACCCTAAATTAGCCTAAAAAATTAAGAAAAAAACTAAATTAGCCAAAACAGTTAGCACGCAGCTGAAATATTAGCTAAACTCCAAAATACCCTAAAAAACAAAAAAAGATTAAATTAGTCAAATTAGCTATCATGCAACTGAAATATTAGGTAAAACCCCAAATTAGCCTAAAAAAACGGAATAAATTCTAAATTGGCCAAAATAGCTAGCATGCAGCTGAAATATTAGGTAAAACCCCAAATTAGCCTAAAAGACAAAAAAAGATGAAATTAGTCAAAATAGCTTTAATGCAAATGAAATCCATCTTCTTGACCGCTTCTTCCCTTTCGGGGTCGCGGGGGTGCCGGAGCCTGTCCCGGCTACTGATTGGCGAAGGCGGGGTACACCCTGGACAGGTCGCCAGTCTGTCACAGGGCCTCAATCACACACCCATTCACTCTCACATTCACACCTAGGGACAATTTAGAGTCACCAATCAACCTATGAAGCATGTTTTTGGACGGTGGGAGGAAGCCGGAGTCCCCGGTGAAAACCCACGCATGCACGGGGAGAACATGCAAACTCCACACAGAAAGGTCCCAGCCGGGATTCGAACCGGGGCCTTCTCGCTGTGAGGCGAGAGCGCTAACCACTGCGCCACCGTGCAGCCCCAACTGAAATATTAAGTAAAACCCCAAATTAACCTAAAAAACTGAAAAAAATCTGAAAAAAATCCTAAATTAGCCAAAATAGCTAGCATGCAGCTGAAATATTAGCTAAACTCCAAAATAGCCTAAAAAATGCCAAAATAGTCCAAAATGCTAGCAGAATGCTATGATAACTTTCAACTTGTTACACTCTGACTCCATATTATCTAAAGTAATGACTAAACCACTATTAAATTATTCGTTGACTATTTTAATAGCCGATTAGTCGTCGGTGAGTCGACTAATCGTGGTAGCCATAGTTCAAAACAACACTTCCAATGAAAAGTCAATGTAAGCAATGTATATTTACACATTTTGGGTTTCCGCGTTTAAAACTATCGCATTCAGTAAACCAGTCACGTCAATTTCGATTTAAGTTTGATATCTTTTTTCCCCTACAAACACAACTTCAGACAAAATTCATACACTAAAAAAATCACTTTACTTAGTAAAAAAAAAAAAAGAAAAAGAAAACAAAAAAAAGACATGTTTTTATTGGAGACCATCATGCTGAAAACGAAGTTTAACTGATGTTATTAAAATGCTTTAGAATAATCTAATGATGTACAAGATAAAATAATCTATTCTCTGTCCTAAAAAAACAAGTTACATCATTTTCTCATAACTTTGTTTTCAACAAAATAATGGAAACGATATAATAATGAATGCGTCCCCAATGAGGTTTCATACATTGTGTTAACGTCCACTGGATGCAAACTGATTAAACTGGGTCGGGGGATGGCAAAAACCTATCTACCAAGAATGCCAAGGGCCAATTAGCCTCTTGACTTCAACAGTGGGGCCATTAAACTGGCATAATTTGCTCCCCCAGATATCAAAAAGAGCCAAAGGAAGAAAAAAAAAAGAAGCTGGAGAAAATGGCCGTGCTAAACCAAGTGTGAGATCAATCCTAAATTAAAATGCAGAAGGAACATGGTTGGTGTTTGCTCTATTGTGTTGGTTCAAAAAGTATTGAATGTTCACAAACAAGTTTCGAGAAGAAGAGGTGATAAAGAAAATCTGATCAATGGTAGTCAAAGAAACAGTCATTTCTGGCTTTCTGTTTATTTTTTTATTATTATCCTTTTTATTTATTCTACAAAAATTCATGTCTGTGGTTTTCAGGTAATCTTCTTTCATTGTTAAATATGATCTTTATCAGAATAAACCCCCAATCCTCGATACGCAGGCCAATACCAGTACCGGTATCCTAAGTGCCACAGCTTGGGAAAAAATGCATACAGTAATCAGGGGTCCCCTACCCTTGAGACGTTGGCTTGTAACACTACTGGTACCCTAACCTGGTACCAATCCCGCGTTTGGTACTGAGGGTAGGGGACACATGATGAAATGAGAACAGTCAGCATTTTCAAAAAACGACGAGTTGGGGACACAAAACTTCAAAAGGTTGCGCAGACTGGGCCCCCCCAACCATAGATCCATATATGACGAGTTGGGAGTGAGAATGTGTTGGACCAAATCTTTTCATTTAAATACATAAAACATTATTTTAACTGACCCCAGGTCCAATACTCTTTCCCGACTCCAAGTTCTTCTAGTTTCTTGTATCGCGTAATTTATTCAGGTTCAAACTGATTACTGATTTTTAACGGGCATGCACCAACTGATATCAGGCTTGTTTGCCCCGCCCCTTTTGGCCAAACACTATCATGAGCAAACAAAAAAACAAACAAGTTTTTTTTTTCATGCTTGTTTCCAAATAAGGAGGATTTAATGATGTAACCTACATAAACTGGCACCAAGAGATGAACTGGAAATCTTTTAATTACCCACAAAATAAACGAAAAAAAACAACAATTCACCACCTCAAATATTCATAAACAGGTTTACATTAATTTCCTACGTTTACTCTGCCCTTGTGGAGGCTTTTTCCGTTAGTTCTGGCAGACAAACACAAGAACGGGAAAGTTTGAACCCATTTCCTCTAATGACTGTTGGCTGCACAAGCTAAGGGCGAATTAGCTTTTCCCTTTATTATTTCTCATTGTTGAATAATTAAGACCTACTGTTATTTCTCAGCCACCCACTGTAATGATAGCAATAATTCATAATATGCTGATTAGCAGTGTGACGAGGGTGTGTGTGGGGGGGTAATGCATTCTGAAAGCAGAGCTGTTTTCCTGCCGTCAAAGGCATCATGTAAATGGAGAGCAGAGGCTCCGTTCTCCTGTGAGGTAAAGCACCAGAGAGACGGCTGAATTAGCTTCTAAAGTGAAGCTGAAGGCCAGAAGGACAGTTTGTGATGCACTAATGAGTGTTCGTCTGTGTGCATCTCTTTAATAAGCCATGCTGGCTCTCTGACAGTCTTTTGGGGTGCAACTTGTCACCGGAGGTTCGTGCTCGCCTCGGAGTCCCGACCGCCACGTGCCGGTCGGAAGCCTCCGCCGGCTTCCCAGCGTGCGATGGAGCTGTGCTCTCGTTTTTTTTTTCCCCACCATGTTTGCTGGAGCATGTCAGACTGTCCTCGCACCATTTTGATCAAAATCAGAGCATCCCCGCCTCCTCCGGGGAGCTGCCTCTTTGGAACTGGCTGGTGAAAACATCTGCTGTTACTTTGAGATTTGATTTAACCTTTTAGTCTAACAAAACAGGACATGTGGAGCTCAGGAGCAGCATTTTGTACTGGATCGTGTTGACAGAATGATAAATCTGTAAAGCAGCTATGATATTTTATAGTAGCAAACATCATATTTTTTGCATGAGCTCCGAAATGGACTCACTCCATAGAAATGAAGAATTTGATGGTTGTAGTTCAGGTTGTAATAAACTCTTGAATGGGTTCAAAATCGAAGCTATATTTACCCTTGAGATAATCAACACGCAACAATCCTCCAGGGTCTCAAGAGGTCATAGTAAATGGTCATTTATACTATATGATCTGTTGAATTTTCTTCTTTTTCTTCCATATGGAGGTAGTGTTTCACTCCACTCTCACCTTTTTTTTCTAAAACAGTACAAAGAATTCCCAGAAACCATTAAGCCACAGAAACCCTGAGGTTTGTCATGTACGTTTAGCCCATGGTATTACACTAGACAAGCAAGGAGGAGCTTCTTCGTTTTCTACTCTTTACTAGCGCATGTATGTACAGTCAGAAGAGTCTTGGTGAGAAATGACAAAGTGGTTCAAATCTTGCAAATCCTGGTCTAGGCTTTTTTGTTCACAGCTCTCTTACAATTTATGAAAGACTTGGAGTCATAGAAATCCGTCCAGACACAAACTGTAGTTATTTATTTTTCCTTCATGATCAGTTTTCAAATGGTTAGCATTTTCGTGATTTAAAAAGGACGACATCCATACGTCACTACTAAATCTGAGTCCATGACTGTTCAAAGTTCATCCGGTTAAACTTTCAATGCCCATTTAATGGCCACGTATTCTGCATGTATAGCCTGAACAAGATTACAGAAACTTGCGTGTAACCTCGCATGGAACCTTGCGTAGAGACTTGCGTAGAGACTTGCATAGAAACTCGTCAACAAACTTCCATAGAAACTTGCGCAGAAACTTGCGTAGAAACTAGCATAGGAACTAGCATAGAAATATATGTAGAAATTAGCATAAAAACTTGTGTAGAGGGGCTGCATGGTGGTGCAGTGGTTAGCACTCTTGCCTCACAGCAAGAAGGCCCCGGTTCAAATCCCGGCTGGGGGATTTGGGACCTTTCTGTGTGGAGTTTGCATGTTCTCCCCGTGCATGCGTGGGTTTTCACCAGGGACTCCGGCTTCCTCCCACCATCCAAAAACATGCTTCATAGGTTAATTGGAGACTCTAAATTACCCCTAGGTGTGAATGTGGGAGTGAATGAGTGTGTGATTGAGGCCCTGCGACAGACTGGCGACCTGTCCAAGGTGAACCCCGCCTTCGCCCATCAGTAGCCGGGATAGGCTCCAGCACCCCGCGACCCCGACAGGGACAAAGTGGTCAGGAAAAATGAATGAATGAACTTGTGTAGAAACTTGTATTGAAACTTGCATAGAAACTAGCATTGAAACTTATCTAGAAACTTGCGTTGAGACCTGTGTAGAAACCTACGTAGAGACTTGTCTAGAGACTTGTCTAGAAACTTGCGTGGAAAAATGTGCGGAAACTTGTGCAGAACCTTGTGTAGAAACTTGCATAGAAAACTTTTGTAGAAACTTAGGTAGAAATGAGCATAGAAACTAGTGTAGAAACGTGTGCAGAAACTTTTGTAGTAGCTTAGGTGAAATTAGCATAGAAACTAGTGTAGAAACTAGCATAGAAACTTGTGCAGAGACTTGCTTTGAAACTAGAAAAGAAACTTGCATAGAAACTTGTGTAAAAACTAGCGTAGAAACTTACGTAGAAACTTTGGTAGAAACTTGCTTGGAAACTTGCGAAGAAACGCATGAAGTTGGGTGTTTTGCACTAAAACCTGCGCTTGTTTAAATCGACTTTTCATTGGAAGTGGTTGCTTGAAAGCGTTTTGCTAAGGGTATTGTCAACGTAGCTTCATATGGGCCATGTTGGCCGTCGGTCGCATTGAGGCTTACTGATCCATTGAGGCTTGTTCAGCTAATAATTCCTGGCAGCTAAATCAGATTTTGTTTTATACTTTGTGTAATTTCACCCATTTAAATCCGTTGTTTATTCCATTATGAG
>NC_050513.1:9912580-9928595 GCF_002922805.2 Oryzias melastigma | reverse complement strand
CGGTGTCATGCACATGTCAAATTAACGCGTTTTAACGCGACAAATCTGACAGCCCTAATAAAAACATATGTAGAAACTTTAATTGAAACTTGCATAGAAATTAGCATTAAAACTTGTCCAGAAACTTCGTAGAGACTTGTGTAGAAACTTAAGTAGATACTTGTCTAGAAACTTGCACAGAAAAATGTGCGGAAACTTGAGTAGAACCTTGTGTAGAAACTAGCATAGAAACTTGTGCAGAGACTTGCTTTGAAACTAGCAAAGAAATTTGCCTAGAAACCTGTGTGGAAATTTGTCTAGAAACTTGTGTAGAAACTAGCGAAGAAACTTACGTAGAACCTTGAATAGAAACTTGCTTAGAACCTTGTGTAGAAACACTGTAGAAACTTCGTTATGAAACTTGCATGAAGTCGAGAGTTTTACACTAAAACCTACGCTTGTTTAAATCGATTTTTCATTGGGAGTGGTTGCTTGAAAGCGTGTTGCCAAGGGTAATGTCCGCATAGCTTCATATGGGCCATGTTGGTCGTCGGTCGCATTGAGGCTTAATGATCCATTGAGGCTTGTTCAGCTAATAATTCCTGGCAGCTAAATCAGATTTTGTTTTATACTTGGTGTAATCAGTTGTTTATCCCATTATGAGCTAAAAGTGCATCGCATGCCCAATGTGTATATAGCATTAAGGTAGCCGTACGAGCCTCAAGGGAACTGGAAGACACACCTGTGGTCCCTTCAAGATGTTGACACTCCTCTTTATAACACTATAACCCAGAAACCCACAGCATCTGGGTCAACACCCGTAGATGTGCATGTGACTACGACTATCCAAGTATCAAATTCCTATTACGGTACTTCCTATAAACAAATTCCCAATCAGCTTTGAATTTGTTTGGCCTCAGTTTCTTGTTTAGTAAATGTAGCCGTCTCAATAAAATCTCTTTTGATCTCTGTCTTGTTGTGTGGATTCTTGAATTTCCAAATGGATAATTTACTCTGAGTCTGCCCTCCAGGAGAGGAAAAAAAAAAACAAACTCATACCAGTCATGAAAATAATCCCGCTTTGACGCAGCGTCTGCCTCAGACACGTATTAATCAACTCAAAAGCCCAATTTGATACCAGAAAATTTCATTTGACCTTTTGCGAGCCATAAGTGAGTCTTGAAAGATAAGATCCCCTGAAAGCACGGCATCGATAGATCTGTCTGCCTTCTCTGGCTGTTTGTTGGGGATGGGGGTGGCAGCTGCAGCATACTGATGAGCCCATCGGCTGATTACACTTAAAACTGGCGTCAAGATGCATGCGTGCTCAGCTGAGCCTCTACACATGGAGGACGTAATGCTCTTTTTTTCGAGAAGTGTCGTTCAGTAAGGGTTTTTGTACTGACAGAATGGGTTCAAACTTATAGACAGAACTAGAAAATGTTTACTCCTGAACTAAAGCTTTCTCCTTCACATAACCATTCACAGTTTCAAAATCATCAGAATCTCTTGATCTCCTGACCCATCTCCTCTCTGCTTTCTTCCAGGGATTCTATGAAAAGTCCATAATGCGCTGGAGGAGAGCCAGCTGTGTCAGGTACGCCATGCTACGCCGACCCCTGTCCGTTTGTCAAATCGCTGCCCAGTCAGGGGTGTAGCCTATTTCTGGTTTTTAAAGGGCTCTTCATAATTGGCCGACACGGCGGACGCAGGTTTGACAGAGCGTCATGTTGGAGGGCAGCCAACGCCGACCAAAGAGAAAGCGCCAGAAGCCTTAAATAAAGCCCACTGTTGCATGGGAGGCTGCACGTGCTCAGATCTCCGGTGTTCTCTTTGTCATCAAAGAGAATAACTGGATTAATAATTGAAGAGTGATGCATCCTGCTGCCTCATATCAAATCCTTTCTTAAGTCTTTGTTGTCTCCACACTCTGAAGAGCCACTCAGTTTCATCCCACAGACGCTCCTGTGGTCTCTGCTTGAATGATTGATGTTGGGAGGTTTCCTCCTCGTTCCAAAACTAACATCACGGCTCTAATTGTTATTCATAAAGAGTTTCATGTTTTCCACGGAGCTATGAAATTCACAGGCACTTCGTGCAGCAGAGGAATCCGTCTTTCAAGATCATCAAAAGCTCTTAAAGACATTGGTCTGTTTATCGGTCAGAACATCATTGAGCCTCATTATCGGGTGGTCTCTTTGAAAAAACATTGCCACAAAATCTTGTACAAATTTAAACCGATTCGTTGCTATGCTGCAGTAGTTTTGGTGTTTGTTTGGACATCTATACATCTGTAATTCTCACTTTTGTAGACGTATAAAACTTGGTTAAAGCTGGTGAAGTTCAACACATTCTCATTCCCAACTCGTCACGTATTGACGTTTGATTAAAGACTCCTAAGTGTCACTTTTTGACGTTGCCGTTTTTTGATGTGCTGGGTGTTTGTAAAATCAAGAGACTGCAACCCTCGTGGACGTGGTACTGGATGTGGTACCGCACGCAGATTGGTACTCAGGATACAACTCTGTGCTGGTATCCTAACCAGGTACAAGTTTACATACAGGTCCTGGTCAGTTCCGATACTGCATGTGGTACATTTCTGGGTCTGGTATTGCATCTGGTACTCCGCCCTGGCCCGGTTTGCGCCAGGTACCAAGTGTGGTACTGGTACGGGTGCAGTATCACATCTGGTAACGGTTTAGGGTACCAGTACTGGATTAGTGTACCAATTTGCTCGGTGTCCCGGTACTGGATCAGTTCGGGTCCATGGCCTGGAGGTTGGGGACCCCTGATTTAATGGGAACAGCCAACACAGCAAAAAAAACGACGAGTTGGTGACACCTGAAGCATCAAAAACTGACACAGAGGGGTCCTTAATCAAACGTCAATAAGTGACGAGTTGAGAGTGAGAATGTGTTGCTTAGTTCCATTATGTTTTAGTCTGAAAATCATACAGATGAGATCATTTGAGTCTAATAGAGTCATCTTTATCTGCCTCCCAATTTTCTTTTAATTTTTGGCATGGATTATGCTGTGTGGAGCCAAAAGGAAACAGCTTTACAGACCAGAGTATTGATGCATTAAATGTCCACTGGTGCCATCTTTGTCATAACTCAACTTTTGACATTTCTTGGGGTGGCTTTGGTATAGAGATAGAGAGGTCGACCTTGGATCAGAAGTTCTAACTTCTTGGAAAATGTTAGATCATAGGTTAGGTTTTCACCTTGCCTGGCCATGTGTTGGAGTGTCCCCATATACTCTTTAGGGTCAGTGCCTTGCATTGTAGAAACACCACCATAATTGTATAATGGTGTGTGTATTAGTGAACTGCGAAGCATTTTGGAGTCTTAATAAAGTTAGAAAAGCACTATTTACTGTTCATTGAACTGTAATTTCTTGATCAAATCTTTGTAACAGCTATTGGCATCAAGGGTAGTATTGGTGGTTTGTTCGGTAATAGTATTGTACCTCGTCATCGTGTCTTTGGCTGAAAACATGTTTACTCAACCGTGATAGCAATTGAGTTGGATGTGTTTTGTGGGTAAAATATTGTTGAAAAAGTACAGTGTCCTTGATTTAAGAGAGTTATGTGTCACGTAAGAACATGCTAAAAGCATATTTAGTTTATGCTGCTTACACTGAGCTGTTGTTACCCAACACTAGCACATGTTCGACATCTATATTTTGAAGAGGCTTGGTGCAAAATGTCAAAATGGTGCAAATTTCATCAATCTTGTTCCAGGCTTTTTCTTTCACAGCTCTATTCCGATTTATGAAAGACTTGGTGTCGTAGAATTCCAACTGGGAACAAACTGCAATTATTAATTTCTCCTTCATGATCTTTTTTGAAATGGTTGACACTCCCCTAAAGGGATATCATCCACACGTCAATATCGAATCCCAGTCCCTGATTGGTCAAAGCTCAAATGGTTTTACATCCAATGCCCGTTCAGTGATCGTGCATTTTGTATGTATAGCTTGAAAACCATCATAGAAAATTGCAACGTATGAACGATAGTTTTTAATGTAAAAGCCAGTATATTTACGTTGACTTTTCATTGGAAGTGGTTGCTTGAACCCGAGGACGGTGTGAACGTAGCTTTATACATGGAAAAAAATGGCCCACACCAAGCATCTTCATTAGTACGGCAAGGGAAGAAGTTGTGGCGGTGTAGGGTTGAACACTCTGGCCTTACTTTGAGAAGGCTGTGGTCCAAATCCTTATTGGGTTCTTTTTGTGTCGAGTTTGTATGTTCTCATGGGGGCAGGTACTCCAGGATCCCCCCACAGTCCAATGACATGGTTCGTAAGTCAGTAGATGATCCCAAGATGTCCCAAGGTGTGACTCTGAGTGTGATTGTGTGGCCCTACGACTGACTTGTGACCTGTCTGGGGCGAATCCAACAGTAGCTGGGATAGGCTCCAGCAACCTCAAGGCTTCAAAAGGGTTTCAGCTGGTTAAAAAAATGAATAAATTGTTGGGAAAAAGTTGGAAAACATCTTGTAGGTGAATCTATTAAGATATACCTGAACTCATTGGTTTTCTACTTTGTGGTTTTCCTGGCAAGTGTGCCCCAACTACGCAGCTGTTGGATTAAAGTGGAACCCAATAGACACATTATTTTAATGTATTTTAAATGAAGAAAAAAAACTGTCTTCATTTGCTTATTGAGTATGCTGTTTATATTTACAGTATACATAAGAACCAGGAGTTTCTTGTACTTAGTGGTCTATAGTCAAGGTCACTGTAGGTGAAGCCTCCATGCTGGGGGCTGTGTGGTCCATCACATCATGAAAACTCTTTTCTCGTTTGGGAAGAAGTAGACAGGTGCATCAGCCAAACATGGGATCGGGTCAAACTCTGCCTCATTAAGACGTAAAGAGCAGCTTCCTGCCGAGCCTCCGCTTGTCGTGATCATGCCTCCTTTTCCAAAACCCCGAGAGACACAAACAGCTGACATATGTCAGATGCTTCATGTTAGATCAATTTCAAATCCCCTATATGCACAGCAAGGAAAGAAAAGGTCACCTCTCACCCCCACTAAACGAAGGGAATGGCAGCCTTGGAAATAAAAAAAACCCCACGGTGGTTTTAGCCATTAGCGGGCGCTGATGACTGCTGCCTACTCCCACTCACCTAATCACCACTCAGTGCGGCAAATTAATACATGAATCGCATTGCTAATTTGCATACAATTTGCATTTTCAATCCATCAAGGGTGTTTTAATGTGTGATTTTTAATTGCAGCCAGACACAATGCTTCTCTACCCCAACTGTTTTATTCCATTCAAAGCTCAAATCAGAAAAAAATGGCCCTTCAGTGAAGAACGCTTGAAGATGGAATTGCATTTAGCAGAAGTAGAGAAACTGAAATACGGAGGATTTTCCAGCTAGAGTTCCCAATGCACGATTGTTGGGATTCAAAACTGTCAAAGGTTGTAGACAGCAAGAAGTTTCTCCTGCATACATATACTCAGGGGTGGCGCTAAAATACCTCAATGCATGGTGCATTTCTGCAAAGTTGGTAAAAGGGAGAAATAGTTTAGAAAAAACCTTTCTTTTTAACTTGATTATCATATTTTTAGGAGCACAACATTTTTTGTCAATTTGGCCATGGATGCCACTTATACTCAGGAGCGACTCAGGCATATGTGATTTTGCATTAATAAATATAAGATCACATATATGTCATTTTCCCACTACCAACAGGTTTCCCTAGAGGGCACTATAGGTGTGTGTTTCAGTGTTTGTGCCGTCCAAAACAAACATGGAAAATCTGATCCTTAAATGTACATTTTTCTTATTTGCGTCAAGACATTTTTACTCTTGTTATCAATTTTTCCCTGTTTGGACTATTGTTGGAGTACAAGTCATCCAACTGGGTTACAGAATGATGGAAGTACCGCTGACAGCGCCCGTCATTCAGATGTAGCTCCTGTAGTAGAAGGTAAAGATCGCCAAACAACAAAAACAAAAGACTGAGATCTCTTAAACCCAGACATGGAGACGTGCTTACCGATGCGAATTTAAAGCTCTTCAAAATAGATAAACCTCACCACTCAACATCCTCGTATCTTTTATTGCATTGTATTCAGATATACAGTCAATGCTTCATGTAGCGACAAGGCTACAAACTTGACGGGAGCTTCTCTCACACGCAACAGAATCTTCTAGTTTCTAAGCACATTTTTGGACAAACATTGTGCATCAAATTTAATACCCATACAAAAGGGGCAGCGGATGCAAATTTGAATACTTGATTGGTGTAAACATTTTATTTTGCCAGGCCTAGCAGATTTGTTCCAAAGCGTTACCCTTTACTCGCAAAGTGCGACTATGCTGCATTCGCACCAGCCACGATTGGCGTGGCAGAGGCGTCAAGTTGCAGTGGTAAGTCAATGAATAGACGTGATCTGAGGTTTTGTGGTCCACTTTGGGCGCTGAGCATAGTGAGATTACCGCGGCAACCAATAAGGGACTTAGCTTTGAGCATGTGACGTTTTCAGAGACTCAATCAAAGGGTACAAAAATACATACAATACGAGGATTTTCATCCTGAACTTCTATCCATTTTTTATAACCCGCTGGGGCCGCGACTGTCCTGGTTACTTTTGGGTGAAGGCGGGATACACCCTGGACAGGCCGCCTAGCTTTCACAGAGTCCATGGAGCTGGAGCAATCACACCCGCTAGCTAGCCAGCCACCCAGTGGAAGGGTAGCAAGCCAGAGAGTGCCGCTGCCCAGGCTTTGGCAGAGATAGCAAGCTCCACTGCCCAGGCTGCCAGTTCTTGGGCAGTGGAGCTTGCTATGTTGGCCCGCTGACAGTTGGCTACCTGACAGATGGAGAGGCGCCACAGGTACTGTCGTAGCGGTTGCTCTGTGGTCGGGGCGTCAAGGTGTTGAGCGGTAAATTTGACATGCGTCAAAAGAGAAGCGGCAGACGTGAATTTAACATGAGAACCATATCCAGTGTGAATGCAGTATTACACTCCAGTACGACTTCGATATGATTTTTCGTTTTCTTTCTTTCCTCTTTCTTCGCTTTTGGCTCCTGCGACTTATACTGCGAAAAAAATACAATATATAGTTACTGGGAATAGCACTTGTATCTAGTAGGGCTGGGTTGATAAATTCGATCTAACTTGATGTAAGGTTAATAAATCAATAATTGATCCATAAAAGTAGAGATTGATCTAACGCATGAAGCTAAAGTCTGCTAGCTTGATGCTAACGTCTCCCATAGGACAGCTTATGCTAACACTTGGTTGGCCTAAACACACATTGCTGACTAAATGAACATCTTGATTTACTCACAGGCATGAATTTTCCAAACTATTTTAAATAAATATTTTTAAAAATAATCGTTGTGGTCTAAAATAGTTTTTTGCTCATACTTTCTTCTCCTTCTTCTGGAATTAGGTGTAATGCTATAGCACGATCGCCACCTAGTGGCCAAAGTGAAACGCCCTCCAGGAGAGGCAGAACAATTGTTGGAGCTTCTCCGTCTGAGAATCCATGTAACACTGTATGCTATTAACAATCTTATTATTATTTCACTAATATGTTTTACAATGTGTGAACTGTATCAGATTAATCTTCAACAGATTTCTAAACAAATGTATTTAAATGTGTAAACTCAAAATTAAATCGAATTGAGTTGAATTGAGTTGATCAAAAGAATCGAAAACAATTTGAATCTAAGTGATCCAGGCTCTTGTCAAATGAATCGAATCGATTCTGGAAACTATTGGCGATACCTAGCACTGATATCTAGCGTTTACAAGCCTGTTCTTTAGAATCTACTTATACTTCAGCCTATTCTACCGTCCTTGCTAAGTGTTTTTTGCCAGTCAGAAAGACGAATTGCCCAATCAACACTCAGTGGGGCAGCACTTTCCTGCAAAACAAATAGGATGGTGGATTTTGAAGACTGGGGTTGGGCAGTACTAGTTTTACCAATTCTGTTCGAGCATCATCAACAACCACAACAGAATGCTTTGTCTTTTCCTCATCAAGGTCCAACTGCTTGGCTGCCACCTCCCCACCGAGATAATTGAACAAATGCGACGAGCCACGACGCCATTTGTGTAGTTTCATCATAATTCTTCAAAGACACATCTGTGCGCACTTTGTCATGTCTCAATGCCAATTTTTCCATCGTTCGGTCCATGAATACATTACAACTCCAGGCTCGTTCATCTTCCTGGGCTGAATGTGACCAATGCCGTCATCCCCAAACTCTTTGAGCGCTTATGGCACTTTGTCATACATGGCTTTGTGAGCCAACCGCGGCGCGAGATCGGCCAATGGCAATGAGTTATTTCACTACCCGGCGAGATACTAGGGAGCACAATGCTTTATGCGGCTCTAAAAGTCGCTCCCAGATTCATTTCTTGGCACGTTGGAAGTCATTAGTCGATTTCTGCTGATCAATCAGGACTGAATCATGGCGGGTCATTAGGAATGTAAACCCTGAATGCCGGCCTCGGGGGAAAATCCATTGTGGAGCGGCGGGAGGTGAAAGGCTGAGTGGGAAAGTAGAAGGTCTATGTGGGTTCCGCGCTCCGGCTGTGTAAACTCTGCATAATGAATTGATTGTCAACACAAATAGCAATTTATTCACAAAGAGAGAAGAGTTGTGGGTGTTTTTCCCAATGAGGTGTCCGTTATTTGAGTTTGCAGGAGACGGGCCGTGGGATTCTGAAGCAGTGATAAATCTAATAGGCCCTTATTGCATTGGTTTGCCCCACTGACAGCTGCGGCTTGAAAGGATTTCCTGGTGCTTATGGCGCAAGCGTCTCCGGATCAGCAAAGTGACTGTTTTTGGTTTAGACATCAAAGCGGCAAAGATAGACTGTGATGGTCAGATTACATCAAAGCGTGAAGGGCGTCCAGTTGATGAGCCCTCAATCAGAACACCTGTGCCGTAGTTACCTTATTTGGATAGTTTAAGGGATTTGTTTTGAAATTTACTAGCTTTTATGTTTACATGTCTCTTTCGTAGTCACAGGCTTTAAAAAATATCCTATTGAATGATAATTAATCAGTTTTTCTAGGGCTGATGGAGCTTGGTGGAGGAGGATCAAGTGTTGGAACGCGTCAACGATTGACGACAAAATAGATTTTTAATTGCCTGCACTATTTCAATGAGCAGATGAATTGCCCCCTTTGTCGCTTTGTGGCAATTAAGTAAACACATTCAAAAAACAAGCCTCATTTGAAACTCTCATTAAAGCCTTGATTATATATGCAGTGGGGTAAAAAAAAGTATTTATTCAGTCACCGATTGTGCAAGTTCTCCCACTTAAAAAGATGAAAGAGGTCTGTAATTGTCATCATAGCCCAAATATAAGAAACAAAATGAGGGAAAAAAATCCAGAAAATGCCTTTGTCTGACATTTAACCTCTTAAAAAAAAGATTCGAAAAAAGATGCAAAATTAAGTGATGTCTTGGATTTAGTGGTACGTTATGAATTAGCAACCCCACCATGAAGGGGTTACTGATTAATTTAAGTATATTTGTGTCTACTGTTATCCGGTAAGCAACCATATGTTCTTATTTGGAATAAAGTTGGTGTTGGGAGAGGCTTTTGTTTTGAAAGCACAGCAGGAAATCGCTCTTAAAGTAGTTTTTACGTCTGTTTCTGCTGAATCTGATGGGTTTTTGTTCTCAAAATCTGTCTTTAACTTTCACTTTCAAGAAACATACAAAAGCAGATGCTTGTTTTTTATTATCTTTATTCATTTCTTTCATTTGTGTGACCTTCATGTAACATTAAAAATACATTTACCACACGTTTTTATCTTTTTTTAAAATATATATATTTTAGCAACATCTGGATCTTTTTTAAGACATCTTTTAATTTTTCCACGTTTTTTTTTATTTTTGTTTTCAGTTTTAACTAGTTAATAATAGATAGAGTTTGTTGGCAAAAGTTGAAGTTAAAGGAACATTTTCTCCAAAATGCTGCAAAATCAGTAAGACTTTCTTTAAAAAGGCAAAACTTAAACTTTTCTTTTTTTTC
This sequence comes from Oryzias melastigma, assembly GCF_002922805.2. Taxonomy (NCBI): domain Eukaryota; kingdom Metazoa; phylum Chordata; class Actinopteri; order Beloniformes; family Adrianichthyidae; genus Oryzias; species Oryzias melastigma. The sequence goes on along the minus strand of NC_050513.1, from coordinate 9,918,590 downwards.
TGGAGGATTAAAACTGAAACAGTGGCTAAACTGTTGTGACTTTGGGTCAAAAAACTTAAAAAAATAATCAAATTTTACAAAACAAATAAGAACATTTGGACAACACTATGTGAATGACTTTTATAGCCTGAATTTTATGGTCAAAAGTAGCAGCCAAACTGCACTTCATCAATAGGAAATGCATTTAAAAAATAAAAAAAAAAAAAACAAGAAATTCTTGCCAAAAAAATGAAAATAAAATGAAAATGAAAATCACATTTTTTTTGTGAAAAGCAAAACAAAACATACCAAAAAACAAAAAAAAAAGTTCTAAAAAAACAGAAAAAATATTGTGAAAATCAAAGCGAATTATGGCAATGATAAAAAAATAGTGCTAAAAGCAAAAAAAAAAGCTTGAAAAAAAAGAAAAGAAACTGTTTGTGAAAAACTAAAAAATATATAGTCAAAAAAAAGAAAAATATATAGACAAAAACATAAAAAACAAAAAACTTATCAAAAAACAAAACAAAAAAAATCTCCAAAAAATTATTGCGAAAAAATAGGAAAAAATCATAAAAAACTTCAAATTACAAATTATACAATTAGAATAAAGATCACAGACAAGAGTTAAACTAAAAGCAAGCGTACCTATTTTTAAATGTGTGAAAAACTTATAATGAGGATTGCATTTTTGAACTTTTCCAACAAAATTAGAACAAAAGTTTCATAAGAGAGTTTAATCTCCAGTTTTTAAAGTTTTTTTTTTAACTTGAATGCAATATGCCACTGATTTTTACATTTTAAAACTTAAATAAATAGAGACAAAATGTCTTCAGGCTAACAGAAACACCTGCCTGGTTTTTAACCACTGGTTCATGTGAAGTCAGTAGTTTATACGAGAGGCATCAACGTGAAAACACATGGAAATGAAAGTATGCAACCCCCCCATCCCCCGGTCCTCTCGTACAGAAAATCTGCTTTGCCCACTCGTGCTCCAACTGTTTACCACCTGCTTCTCTCCCCACTTTCCATCTCCTGAAGGTGTTTTTTTTAATGTTTCCGTCACACAAACAGCGCGCCCACCTCTCCCAATGTTTGATGTCTGAAATGAGCCAGCCAGCGCGAGCCGCTTCCTCCTCGCCCCGATCCCCCTCGCCTTTTTGTGTGTTTAATGAGCGATTGCATACTCGTAACCATGCGTGACTTTGATAAAGCTAAACTCAGAGCGGATGAATGGGGCCCTCCCTCCGCACGCCAACAGCACACTTCATAGGCGGCTTTCACGCGTCGAACAGCTTCTGCCTCATTGTGGGAGCGTGGACTTCCAGGCAGCGGCGTTCTGATGTGGCAGAAAATTAGAATTGGGTTCCAAAGGCAGAAATCTGGACGGCCATACATCATGTCAAGCTTTTGTCAGTGAATTTCTATTTTTCTTTTTTTTTTTTTTCATCGGAGGGCATGAAAAGAAAGTGTTTCCACCCAAACATGTATTTGCATATCAGAAGATTTCGGTTTTGTTGCAAAGAAAAAATTGCTAAACAAACCTTGTATTTTTAAGGTTGCAAGAAACTTTTCGCAGCTTGTTCCGCTCCTCTTCGTGGGAGGCTTGGTCTCTACGTCTGGAAGCTCAAAGCGAGCTGCCGAGCATACTAAGCACTTAGTGTAGATGACATATTATGTAAAAATAATTCTGCAACTAATTTAGCTTTAAAAGGGCAACGCTCCCTCACTGCAGGAGCACCTTTTCCTCAGGCAGCCTAAAATTTAATTTAAGCTGAGAGAGAAAGTCCCAAAATCCTGCTCGGAATCATGATTTGAGGTTTAAATCTGCCCAAATTATGATACAGTGCTATGCACTAAAAGTTGAAACCACTCATTACAGTTTCTTGAAGCTTGAAATTTAAATTTCATCCTATAAATTGTTAGTATCGTATCATCTTTTCCACTGATCTTTTAATCAAGTTTTTAGCCAAAATCAAAAAGCCTTTATCAATTTTTAAGACATATTTTATCACCACCAGCAGCAGTAGCTCAGTAGAAATACAATTCTGGGTTGTGGATCATTGGCTAAGAGCAACCCCGCCCCCTTCCCGTCGCTAAGAACTCCGTTAGCGCACTCAAATGCAAGCTTGTAGCCTCAAGCTAGCATTAGCGGCGCAAAAATAACGACGAGCAAGATTGAATCAATCCAGTCGTACGGTTTTGAGCCAGAATCGCAATTTGCGAAAAAGTGTTGGACGCTCATCATGTCTCACACAATGTTTCATGAATTAACATTCAGTAGGTGGTGTTTATATGGCAAGCCAAAAAGGTCCATAATTGTCAGGAAAAGCGCCGTAAAAAGATTTGTTCATATATGAATTTTTCACAATTTTTAAACAGGAATCAACTTTTTCTGTTGTAACAACATGTTGGTTCATTTATATATTTACTGACTACAAAGAGAGATTTCTTTATTGTCTTCAACAAAGACAGGCTGTAATACATACTTGTAAAAATAAAAAAAAGAAAATGACAAAAAAAGAAACACTAACTGCAATCAAGATAATACTGTTTCTAAAAGTCATAAAAACAATAAAACATGTAGAAACCGCAGTATAATGCGGTTGAATCGAGCTTATGACTCCTGCATGAGAAAAAAATAGCTAATATACAGCCTTCTTAACCGCCCGACCATCAGAGGGACATAGAAACACCAAAGGTCATAGCCAATTTATTTAAGAAAGATGCCGTATTCAACGCACGTATGTGATACGACAAAATGGCGTTTTGAACGGGCAAGAACGGCGCTTTCAACAGGCAGTTTATACGCAGTAAAACACTGCTTTTTACACCTGTTTTGGGACAACACATGAAACCGTACTTGATGTGCTACTGTTAAAAGCGCAGTTTTTGATGGCCGTTTTTAACGGCGCTTTTCCTAGCGATTATTGACCCCTTTGGCTTGCCATATTTCACACCAGACACACAGGTAGCGACAGGGAGGGGGATTCTTCTTCTTTTGTTTCTGTACTGGTTATCAGTTCAGCCAGCAAAGCCAAGTGGGCCCCATATGGTTTAAAAGTGGGCAGAAAATGTGGACCCCGAATGGGTTTAATTTTTAAGCAAGCTAGCGAACTCCCGTTGGCTAGGCGGCTGGCTAGCGTAACAAGCCAGCAGACTCGTTGCCCACCTAAGCCAATGTGGGCCACCATGGAAACGGTGGACAAACTCATGTAGGGCGTCCGTTTTGCAATAAATGACGATGGTCCATTTCCTATAGAGTCAATGTCATAGATGCAGCCTTTCACAATAAAATACCAAAATAAGTTATTGGGCCCTATTTGTCACAATCATTCAGATTACATTTTGTTTAACAATTCCTTCAATTCAGAGGTTATTTTCCTCTTCCTAGAAGGCTGTATTGATTCCAGCCCGAGGAGCTGTTGGTTCCTGTGTTTTATTTACATGTTGGTGTAAAGGCAAAGGTCGTGACATCGGGTTCATTTTTGATCAAAGTTGAGATGAAAAACTGGTTGTTTTTATACAAGGTTGCCACAATGTAAGGGAGAGGACCCTGTCGTTGCATGAATATTTGATGCGTAATACCGTGACCTGGGCAGGGCGCATCTGAGGATACTTTGATCTGCTTCTCCTTGTTATTATTTCCTGTTCGGTTCATTTGTAGTTACCAATGACTCCTCACATGTCAGAAACATTTATTTTTTTGAGGATCTGTATGTTGGAAAGACTCGATAAAGGACTTCAAGGACTTGCAAGCCCCCCCCCAGGAAGCATGTTGACTCCTCCTCCTCCCACTCTCACCCGCCCACCTACCTCCTGTCTCCCATTACGGCGGGAAGCAGTGAAGCGCTCTGACCTTGCAGAGAGCTGCAGATTGCACCTGACTGCTTCGCTCTGAGCTACAGGAGGACAACGGCTGCAGGGAGGGGGGGGTGAACACTCGCTGGCGCGCCCAGTCATGCACTCGCAAAGAGTACATTTGCAGTGGGACGATGTATCTGGGTCTCCCAGCGTCCTCTGGGGGCCTCCCGATCATCACAAGGTCCAGCAGTCAACATGACCCTGAGACAGCTCTGCTGATCCTCCCCTCCCCCGCACACATCACACCTTCAGCATGATAAGTGTGTGGCAGTGTATGACCCCCCCCCCCCTCAACCTTGCTTTCAAGCAAAACCAATTTACAATCTGGGCCTGTTTTGTATTTAATCCGTGACCTCAGCCCTCCACCAAAAGGTGTTATGAAAGAGATTACGTGGAAAACTGCTTTGCTCAGACTCTTCCTTTATAACTCACAATTCATCCTACAGAGCGAGTACATGCACTCCTCTGAGGGGACAGGTTTTGTCCCAAAAAAATGCTGCACTGAAGAGGGCGGGGCCTCCTGCTGTCAAGGGAAACCAAAGTGGGAGGGACATAAATCGCCTCTGGAGATGCAGAGTTTTTAAGCAACGGTCCAGAGAGAGGGACCTGGTTGCAGGCAAGATTGCGCCCAAACACAGCCTTAAACTCATCATTAACCAAAATGTCGCAACTGTAACTAGAAGCTGAATTTGCATACCTAAACTAGAAGATTCATAACCTTAAGGCCTAATGTCTATCCTTAACCATTACCCTAACCGTAACCCAGTTCTGGTGGGTTTTTTTTAAGGGAAGAGCGTAAACTTTGTTCGAACTTCGGCCAATGATGCTCTGGCCCCAACTTGGGGCCATGTTGTTGTCTGCGGCCAGGTCCTCTTGAACACACTGGGTATTTGACCGGTGTTCTTGAACATGCAACACATTCTCATCCTAAAGTCGTCACGTATTGACCTTTGGCTAAGGCCCCTTCCACATCACTTTTTGACGTTATGGGTGTTCCCACAAACTTTTGCGCACTGGTCCTTGGGACGCGTTCAGTACAGGTACCCCAAACAAGCATCAGAACCCTAACGTTATCCTGGTCCGGTACTGGTTCGCATACGGTACTACGCACGGTTTGTGCCCTGTATCGTGTCTGGTACTGGTGTCAAGTTAGGGTTAGGGTACCGGTGCACTACGTGTTTTGGTTGGGGCCTTGTTCTTTAATGGGAATAGCTAGTATGTCAAAACCAACGGGTTTTGGACATGCAAAACTTAATAAAGTGACGGGGTGAGGTCCTTAGCCTAACATCAATATGTGACTGCGTGGGAGTGAGATTGACTGAGAACATACAATTAGTGCGACCTGTTAGGGCGATGCAAATCTTGGGATTTAGACACAAAAAAGTTCATCGCTAGCTTCATTATTTTGGCAGATGTGGATCGTGTCAGGATAGTGGCCTTGGTTTGTCTTTCTTTGAATAACAAGCGCAGACTTTGTCAAATCCATACCAAATTGGAGTCCCTGATTGGTCCAAGTTCAACTGCCTTAACATTTAACGAGCGTTCAATGGCCGTGGGTTATTTAAGGAAACAACCAAAAATGGTCGTGAAAATTTGCGTCAACATGACAGTTTTTAACGCAGAAACCGAAATGTGTGTTTACATAGACTTAAACGAGGGGTGGGCAGACACCAGGGCCCGGGAGCCATTTTAAACTGGAATAAATCATTTTGATTACCCTAATTAATTATTTTCCTTGTAGTTCAGAAATGGCACTAAAATGAGAACAATAAAAACTCCAAAATGTTCGGATTTAGAGTAATTTCAAATAAAGCACATTTTGTCCAGATCCTATGTTATTTATTTTTTTATGAGGTGAGTTACCAAAACATGCCACAAATCTGATCCTGGTCCGGCCCTTCTGTCAAACTTTAGAACCCTTTGTGACCCACGAATTAGAAAGTTTGCTCATTCCTGGCATAAACGTAATTTCCCGAGGCCAGCGTGTTTGTGGTTTTAGATTTCTCATAAGCTAGGTCACTGAGGACATTCAAAGGACAACCCCCCCCTCCCCCATAAGCACACCACACAGGTGTCACCAAAAGCAAACATTGCAGTTTGTCTTTCCTAAATTTAATCTCCATCTATTATTAATTCAGTGGGATCCAATCTGACACTCTGGTGTAAA
>NC_050513.1:9837376-9912437 GCF_002922805.2 Oryzias melastigma | reverse complement strand
ACATTTGGCCATCATCAATGAAATAGAAACATGTGGAGGAACATCTGGCGACTGATGAGGTTAAACAACAGATCAATGCGACAAATTGGATTAAAACGGCACCACATGGGAAGGAGTCTCCCCGAAGAAAAGATTCAGGTTCAACTTTTTGAAAAGAATACCTATTAGATCAAGAAACTAAAGTCTCATTTTGCACAAGGTAAAATAAAAAGCTAAGAATCTGATCTTTGGGCCCTCAGGCAACACAGCGTTGGAAACTGATATGAAAGTCAGGAATATTTTGAAATGAAAGGTGCAAGCGGGCATATTCGCAAACTTTTCGCCCCCCTGCTGTGGCCTCCTAGGTCTGTGTTGCACATATAAACATCTAGCTTTGGTTTGTGTTTCATCTGTGGCTCTTGCCGCCATCTGAATTTTCGGGAACCTTTAACGCTCTTCTACCCTACCCATGATGCTCCTTAGCAGTCCATGGTAGCATAATGTTGAACAATCTACTGTATTTCAGTAGTTCTTGGCCATGCTTACACCACCTATCAGATCCCTCCTAAGTAACCTCGCCCCCTCCTCTTATATCTCTATTATCAGTCCTTAAGTAGCTCTGGTCATCCAACGCAGTTGAGTGAATGCCAACAACCTTTGAGTGGCCTTTTGAGTCAATATGGCTGCCGCAGAGAAGGTGGTATACCATAGCAACGGCAGCCATATTGTCTCTTTAGTTGTCTGAAGATGATGAAAAACTGTGTTACTTATTGTGGCAATGTGGAAAAGTAATCTATATTTTATAGGATGTGTTTGGCCAACATATTCTAATCCCCAACTTGTCACATATTGATTTTTGGTTAAGGCCCTTCCGGGTCACTTTTTGGCATTTTGGGTGTCCCCAACTCGTGGTTTGTAGAGAAAATGGTATGGTCGAGCCGGGGTGGGATTATATAAGTTCGCTTCCTTCCGCTCTCTTTCAAGCGATCAACTTGGGATTTATTATGTGATGTGTTATTTCATGTATTATTACCTGATTGCTTGAAATAAACCATTTCATTCATTCATGTGCTGGATGTTTGATACGTCTAGTTTTGGGACCCTAACCCACTACCTATACTCTAACCTTAACCTGTACTGGTTGCCATCTGGGATCAGTTTTGGGTTAGGGTACCGGTTTGGGTACCGGTGCGCTACGTGCTGTAGCACTGGACCGGTTCTGGTTTGCCGCCCCTGAGGTTGGGGACCCGTGATTTAATGAGAACAGCCAGTACATCAAAACATGACGAGTTGTGGACACCCAAAACGTCATAAAGCGACGCGGAGGAATCCTTAACCAAACGTCAATATGTGACGACTTGGGGGTGAGAACGTGTTGGCTTGGCAACCAGTCCTGTAGGAAACCCAACCCATATCGATGAGAAATTTAAAACTTAAGTTACTTTATTTCATTCAAGACTGGCGAAGGGTTCCTTAAGCATCGTTTCCACTGTAAAATGGACTCATTAAATGGTACTGACCCATACCTCTAGAGGGCCCCCATTTGTTGTAAGTCCATAGAGAAATGGAACGAGACGGTTGGGGTGGAGCCGCTGTAGCCACCCATTGATTGGCAGAAAGTGATGAGAACGTTAGAAAGCACCAACATAGCCCTAAGCTAGGGCTTCAGTTTTCCTCTTTACGGCGGTATTTTTCTTAGCATCCCGGGATCTTCTTTCAAACAAAGTTGAATTCTTGTAATACATGATGTAAGAACAGTAAAGCAAGAAAAATAATACAAGCTCCTTTGTTGTTGCTTTTCTAGTCGTCGCACTACAGTGACACAATGACACGCCAGTACTGAGCGTTGGCCGAGAAAACAAACCGCTCAGTGGAAGCGAGGCTTTATTGTGTGATTTTGAGAACCAAATAACTATATTAATCAAAAATAGTTTGTTATTGGCATTAGAACGTTTTTAGAACACAGTCATGGTGTCCTTGTCTTGAAAATCGTGGGACGTGTAAACGGCTATTCTGTGGATTGAATTTTCTTCACAACTTGTGACACATTTTGTAGCGAATTCTGATGATCTATATAATCATCAGAATTCAACACTTTACCCACAATTCCACCTCACAAGTCAAATTCAGGGCAGACGTTGTGTTCGTTGGAGGATAAAGCTGTTTTAAACGTGTTTAGCCTCGTAGCCCCAACTGTGACTTTGATGTTAAAAACGACACACGTTAGCAGCTTTAGTCTGCCAGAGTTTGGCTTCGTTTTATTGTTCTAAGCTGCTTTGCATAGATAAATAGGGGCCTGTATGGCTAAGCTGCAGAATCAATGTAATTAGCCCATTCTATTCTCATGCAGGTGAGCTGTAGGCGTCTGTGTCCAAACTCCTTCAGCTCAAAATTCGCCTTGTATATTACTTTGTACCATTCTGACATGCAGCTTTGATGTAAAGCCCCCAGGAGAAAGATTGAGGTTGTTTATTCAGAGATGAGAGAGATGGACTGAATTCTTGGAGTATTTCAGCCTGAGTATGCGTGTTTGTGTGTGTGTGTGTATGTGGGGGCGGCAGTAATCTGCTCTGGCAGCTTTACTTGCTGCAGGTGGGTGTGTACAGTAGCACTGTAGAGCCTAAGCAAGGCAGAAATTTGTATTGTATGTAGTGTGTATCCCGGAAACATAGGCCACTGCTGTCAAGCCACACATGAATGGTTAACCAAATCACCAAACGTGTCAAAAACACCACTATGATGCTTTTTTATGGAATTTAAAAATATGGCCTTAATGCAATATCATAAAATAAAATAAAAAACTCTTTGCATCTCTAATCTTTCACCCAAATGTGAGATTAAAAGTTCCAAGGTTTAACCCTCTGTTTAGCCCCGCGAGGTACAAATGTTTGAATTTTTCTTAGGGATTATTTAGAAAACTTATTTCTATGTGCTGCATGGCGGCGTAGTGGTTAGCACTCTTGCTTCATGGCTCGAGGGCCGTGGTTCAAATCCAGCCCAGATTCTTTGTGTGGGATTTGCATGTTCTCTTCATGCATGCGTGGGTTTTCTCTCCGACTTCCTCCTACAGTCAAAAAACATGCTTCATAGGTTGATTGATGACTCTAAAGTGTGTGTGGTTGTTCATTTGCCCCTAAGTAGTTGGTTAGGCCTCAGTTTACCCAAATAAGAATAAAACGGGTTTAGAAGATGGGTGGATGGGTGAATAATTTCTTTGGACTTGATCTTTTGGTTCTATCTCCTAAATGGCAATTTCAAAAGGTTTCAAAAACAATCGTTGCTTTTTTTCTTTGCTGTGATGTTGTGATTTCATCGAGTCACACCAATTTTAATTAAAATATTCATGCTCACGAAAATTAACAGATCTTTGAGAGTACTTTATGACCTGTAAAATTTCATTGCGACCAATGTAAAAAAAAAAAAAAAATTGGCAGATGAAAACTTTTCACTTTTTATTTACAAATGCACGTTTGCTGTGTAACTCGAGCAAATTTCAGCCTCAACTACATCAGTATTCCATTCAACCTTTGTGAAAAACCGTTGTGTGTGTGTCTCAATCTTCTTCATGGGTGGATATGGGTTGTTTGTGGGCAAAAATGGTCATGCTCATTTTTTCCTATGGGTATGCTGCGGGCATCAAGAAAGGTCGTAGCAAGCACTTAAAAAAAACATTCTTACTCACAACTAGAGTATAGAGTAACAGGACCATAAGACGGCAACATCTGTACATTGTAATTTTACTTTACCTATTTTAGCTTAACAAATGTATAATAAAACATTTGCCTCACGCACAACAATTGTACGTTCCATTTTCCTGATGTCAACATTGAGGTGGTCGAACAAGACCACAACACTCTTGCATGTGACTGAGGCTTAATTTATAAACTGTCACATCTCAGTAGAATAAATCTATTACTTGGGCAGGAGGTAAACAATAATCAAAGACAACAATATGATGAAACTATGTATTATTTAGAAATTTTTTGAATAAAAATGTTTAACTACGCTTTCAGCCCAACAGTTTTTTTAATTTCAGCACAAAATCTTGGTAGGGCCATGGACTGGGTGTTCAGTGGCATGTATATTGAAAAAAAACCCAAAAGTGAAAATGTCAACAGTGACGCAAGTGCTAACTTAACATACTTATGTTGAAATCAGAAGTCAAACGTAAAGGTCTGGGTTATTTGCAGTTTACCGAATATAATCAATAACTCGGTAAGGAGATAGAAACAAAAAGCGATTTGGCCTTAGTGGTATATATATTGAAACAACAAAGACAAAAATTCCTCAAATGTAACTGTCGACAATGACTCAAGTCCCGACTTAGTAAACATATGTTCAAGCAGATGTCAAATGTAAAGATTTGGGTTCTTTGCATTTTACCGAAATGATCAAAAACTTGGTGAGGACGTAGTCACAAATAGAGATTTGGTGGTCAGTGGTATATATATTGAAACCAACAGAACAAAACAAAAAAACCCTCAAGAGTAAATATCACCAATGACACAAGTTCTGACTTAACATACATAGCAGAAGTCAAACATGAAGGTTATTGTTGTTTTACCAAAATTATATTATCCTTTACTGTAAAACCTTTGGTTAACCCTTAATAATTTAAATTTAAATGAATAAAAACCCCTTATCTTTGTAAATTCACATTTTTTTTTAAATAAGCATTGTTTATCGGTGTTTAAATGATGCTTTAAACTATCTATTAGTTCATATGATCTATAGTATTTACCCCTAAAATGCTCTAATGTAGGTCAATAAAGACCTATTATTAAGTGATTGGGCCTTTTTTGTTGGAGAACACAATTATTTGCTAAACAACTTAACTGAATTTAAGTCTGAAACAATAAAAAAACAAATGTAGAAGAAACTTATATGTTAATCCCATATGGGCTGAACAAATGTGTAACCGGTGATATTCCCGATTTCTAATTGATAAATTATACGCATATATTCATTTATCGCTTATATCTGGGGATATAACGGTCCGTATCTTTGGAAAAGGTCAGTGTCTTGGGCGTTTGTAAATTTAAATCCGCCACTTGCTTGATTAATAAGCCATGTAATCTGGATGGACGTCAAAGTGAAACCATCCGTTTAGCCCCTCATTGTCTGCACGATCCCTCGTCTTTGGCTTTGGGTGGAGCACATATGACCATTATGTGGTGAAATAAATTAACTCCAGACAAGTGTTAATGTCTTACTATCTAGATAACCCCTCTGAAACTGAACAATTTGGTGTTTGGAGTCAATCTGGATACCAGCTGTTCTGCTGAGAATCAGGTCCAAAAGTTGACCTTTTCAGGCTTTGAGGAAATCTAATTACCGGGAGCTGAAACGACTACAAAATGGTTAAATTTAGAATAAAAACATCATTAAGAACATAAGCTTTAACAACACCCACTGAAATATTATTTCTTCTTAATGCAACATTAACATTCCTCTTGCTAATCTTTGAACTCAAGATATCAGCCTGAAGCGGTGTAAACATGTGTTTAAATCTGTGTCGAGAACAAAATCACCACTTTTTTTTTTCCACCAAAATAACTCGACTAAATTACCAATCGCATTAGAATCTCTCCTTGTTAGAGGAATCCTTAAATATCAGCTCATTTGAAATATAATTAAAAATTTGAATGCGGCGCCGCTATGAAATATTGAGCATTAGTTAATGCGTTGTAGCTCTTGTGCTTCATAAGCCCTTCATCTGAGAGGGTTATTGTGCATGAAATGAGAGGTGGTGTAAAAACAAGGCAGGCTGAATTCAACGGAAAATTATCTGCCACACGACGTAATTACCGGCCTTCCCACGCCTGTGTAATCTAAAGCCAGCACGGCGGGACGCACTTCACGCTCGGGTAATGTATGGAGCTTTACATGGAGCTGCAAGCTTTTAATGAGGGAGCGACTAATAGGAATTCGAAAAGTTTGATTTAGTTTTTCAAACTGACTCAGGTTTTTTTAGGAGTTTTTCCTTACCGCGAGGGAGGGTCTAAGGACAGGGATGACCGTTCTTTATAGTCTGTTTAGTTTTTACCTATTGTGCATATTTTATGACTCCATCTGTGCATCTGTAAAAACTACAGGCATGAAGCCCAATGAGGCAAATTGAATTTGTGATATTGGGCTATATAAATAAAATTGAAATTGAAAATTGAAACTGTCCCTTAGAACTTTCAGGCTAGAATGTCCAGTTGAATTGAAGAAACATGTGAGTTTTCTCGTAAAAGGGCTTTAAAGCTGCTTCTGCAAGAGTCAAGCTCTGCAGTTTGAACCCTTTCACTCTCAGGTTGCTTTTCTTTATTCACTTTTATCTCACTCCACATCAGCACATTCACACGATGGCGCCTTAAATGGGTTTGGCAGCTGACTTGTCAGCATGGATCAAACAGACCCGAGGAACACGCTGATTGAGTAGACACTGGCTGGTGTGAAGCAGCAGGACTTTGGTGTGAGCATGCCCAGTAGGGCCTTAAAGTTTTAACACCAGAGCTCAGCTTTTCTAGAGTCATGAAATCCACAACTAAAGCTTTCAGCTCATCTCAGTTTTCACCAAATCACTCTAGATTACAGTTATCCGATGTCCCAGCAAGACCAAGGAAACAGGACAACATCATCTGCAAAGAAAAAGATCCGTAATCCGATACCCAACTAAAATTCTGTTCAAGTTGTGTCTAACTAATGTACTTTGACACTACAGACACGACAAACAGTACACACTCCTCCAGAATTAAGTTTATAACATTATTAGCAAACAGCACAAGACAAACCTACCTTATGACTTTGGAATGCGATGTTGGAAGACATTCAGTGGATGCACGATCTCTAAAATCTGCGTAGCGACACGAGAGCTTGGAGGTGGTTGCCCAAAACATGAATTTATGAGTTGACATACATTTTTTATTGAAGTGCCAAGGCTGTTGAACGCTGCTTGAAGGGCAGAAAAAAGTTCTGATATACTAATATAAAGCTAAATGGGCTGATTCACATTGATCCCGAAAACGCCCAAAGAAGTGTGTCAAAGGTTTAAAGGAACCCTATAGCTATAGGTTAGAATAATAACTGTAAAGTGAAAGATAGATTGAAATATAACATTTTTGCTGTTTTGAGGAAAATATTAATTTAAGAAAATACAGGAATGTGTGTAAACAAGTGGCAGCAACTAAACTAAGGCGGACTTGATAAATATACAGTCAGAGGTAAGTAGTTTATGTCAGTGGGTCTGATTCCAATAACAAAGATTAATAAACATTAGTTGTACTGATTGGAACTTAACTGTGCAGCAAAAAATATGAACTAAAAATGATTGTGAAATCAACTATGTTTTAAAATGACCTAAAGCTCAAGACCTACAACAAAGAAATGTACCAGAAATGTACATAAAACAGATGGAAATAATAAGAAAAAAACCCTTGACTTTTATAACCCCAACAGGTTTTATACACTTTACTGAACTTTAAAAAGCTATTTTAGTAGAGATAATGCTGTTCTACTAAATTTTTACATTTTTTTCTCAAACTTATAGATTAATTCAGATCCCTATATATTTGTTAATTTTTCAGTTTCTTACAATCAACTAAAAAACTATTTGACTTTTGAATTTAATCACTTTTAAATACTTTTAAAATAAAATATGTCTTAAATAATCCAATATTTTTTTTCTCCATAAATGTTCCACCTGTACGGATTTGGTCATTTGATTGATTGTCTGTCTGAACATGTCACAACTTTCAGTTTTTTACTCTATTTGGTCGATTCCATTTTTAAAAAATCCAAGAGAATTATGTGGTCACATGACTGTTTTATTTGCACTGTCTGAGATTTTCCTCTTCGCACTTTTTGTTAAACTTGTTTATCAGTTGCTAAAACTGAAACTAAAGGTCACACAACTCAACAAATGACGCCCCCTGCCCTTTTTTTAAAATCTTTTTTCGAGCAAATTTGATTAAAAAATGGGTGGATTTTTGTTGCCCTTTGCTTTGGTTTCATTTGTTTTCTTGGTTCTTCTCATGCTCTGTTTTCAGTTTTGTCTGTCAGAGTCACACCAGAGTCAAGGTTCTGATTATCCACAGCGGTTCTGACTTAAGTTAATCATCCTTGGTGTTTTTAACTGTCTGGGTTTCACTTCATATCTCAGTTCTTTCTTTCAAAGATGTCTTAAAATCCTTAAAGGTCCTGCAATCGGTCACAAATTTTGATGCTACATCACTGTCAAAAGTTCGGTATTGTACTATTTGTACCGTATATTGGTTTGATGGGGTAATTGCCAGATAGTTTACATTGTCTCCAGACTGCCCCCCTCCCCCATGGCTACCAGAGGAGTGTTTTTTCCTGCCTCACCCCCATTTAGTCTAGTTCGTCCCGCTCTCTCCGCTCATCCAAAACTTAAGCAATCAGGCCCCATGGCCTCTCCTTCCTTGTTGAGTACTTGTAAAATGCAACTTTTTTTTAAAAAATAAATTATGTTTTTGCGCTTCCAAAAGTAAACTTACATCGTCCATTGTGAAACTGGACGATGGCGTTAACACGAGTCATTGATGGGTGCGTCTTCTTACATATAAAATAAAATGTATAGACTTTTATTTTGAAATCCGGACCTTCTTCTCTGGTTTTTGCCACAAAATTGCAACTTAAAAGGACTGGAAAAAGGACGGATGTCTGACGCTGAAATGGCGGAGGCGACATAACCATTCCGATTGGTTAATGAACGTTCCATTTTTCGTGTCAACGCAATGGAGAAACACCGCAGACCCACCAGTGTAAATTAGCATTGAGTGTCGCTACTTTCATGACAAGGATTGGTGATGTCATATCCTGTCAAGATGGCGACAGTCAGCACCTAAAATAAGCTTTATAAGCCTAGAGAACCCAGTAGGTCATGTGACTAAGACTATGTCCCTTCCCTATTCACTATATAGCGCGACCGCCATTTTCAATTTCTGTCGGAATCTATAATTCCAAAATCAAGCGCTCTAGAAATTTCCCAGAAATCTTTGCAAAAAACTACGGTGCATCAATGCTCACTACATTAGTGAATATAGACCACAATGCATTGCGGTTGAAAATTTGTTTAAATGGAATTTTTGGATAAACCATACACATTTTCATCATCAGAACACAGTGGAGTCATAAATAGAAGTCAGGAAATGATTATATTGATTTGATTTTGGGACTTTGTGACGTCGTATCCGGCGTTCAGAAAACAGAAAATAGTAGTGACTATGGTGTTCAAATTACTTTTAATATCCAGGGCACTTCATATATATATATATTTTTTTAGTAGTTAGGGATTGGGGAGGCAATTCGGATATAGCCTAAATCTTTTTTCCATCCTAATTTTGTACTTGTTGTTACCTATTCAGACCATTTTCGGTTTTCTATCAAGTCATTTTCTGATTTTTAGTGCTCCCAAAGATGATAAAAACCTCAAAGCTTACATTTATAGCCCTTTACAAATAAATACATTGTACTTTTTGTGTATATAGACTATTTTGTAGATATGTCAAACTATCAAAGTGTCAAGTTCAAATATAAGACAGGACTACTCTATTTAACCATTAACTTTTGTAAAATAAAATGAAATAAAATAACTGGACCAGAGTTTTGCCGCAAAAAGATTTAATTTTTTTTTTTTTTTTTTTTTCACTTCTTGTTCCACCAAACTAAAGCAGGTCTATAGACGCGTTCTGTCCATTCGCGGTTACACACACTGGTCTTGTCTAACTTGTGCGCCACTTGGCAGCCAAGATAATTAAGAGTCATTAATACATTTTCTACGAGACCTGTGTTCATTTTCCGTCTCATTTCCCCCAAAGCTTGAAGTCGGCGTTGTCGTTCAAGTGCTGCAACAAGACGGCGGGGCGGTGGGGGTTGGTAGATGTGAAGGTTCAACTTTGAAGAAACGCTGTTGAGTCCAGCAGTGGCGCAAAATGTTGAAAACTGAAATAGACCTGTGTAGTGGTAGTTCAATGGCAGCTCCCTAATTGCTCAGACACTTTGCTACACACAATGGCTTCATAACGGTGTGGCACCCACGCACCTGCTCCGCCAGCCGCTGCAAAGCTGGCCGATTCATTTTCCCGTCAAGTTCTTCCGTGAATTCTTATGCTGCAGCTGTGTGAGGCGGTGAGTCAGCGGAGTTCAAGAGTGCACACATGAATCCGCCGCCGCCGCTTTCACATCTCCGCCTTGATGTGCAGGTAAACTGACATTCAGACGGTGGACGGGGGAGGGGCAGTTAACAGGGATCAGAAACCGGTGTGGTGGTGGGGGTGAGGGGACGCGGAGGGCCATTAGGTTTACAAAATGAATTTTTATTGTTTGAGGTCACACTATTTCTCCAAATCCCCTGCGGCATTTACAGAAGCAAACCAGTTGTTGGCGTTCTTGCTAGCTCAGGCTCGTGCTCCGACGACAGGCTCATTTCTGTCCAGGAATCCATTTCTGTGTTATCCTTTCTGCTCTGGTTATTTCAAAGCAAGGACATGGGAGTGTAACTGACAGCTCTTAATGAATAAAAGAAGAAAAAAAAAACTTTCGGCGCTAGCAAGAAAAGCACAATGACACACGGCCTCTTTTTTTTCCCCCTCTTCTGTCTTATATAACGAACCTTTGAAGACAGTTGTGGGCGTGGCTTTGTCACCTTGGTATGATTCTCAAATATTCTCTTTGATGTTGTCAACCTCCGTCCAAACAGAGGCAGAAGTATGTTCAAAGACCAATCAGACATCCTGGGAGGCCGCTCAGCAGCTAATTAGCCCAACACCCCAGTAACACAGTCTCCATTCCTTCCTGTCTCTTTTTTTTTTTTTCTCCTCTGGTTACTAAGATACCACGAGGCTGCACCGACTCTACATGCATCTCAAGGCCCAGACACTTGTGAGTGCGGAACGCAGCAAAGGCAGAGAGTTTTGCTCCGTTCGTTTGTCACACCAAGCAGAGGCGAGCCGCGTTGGCCGTTCTGTCGTGTTCAACAAATCTCGATTCTCCCGAGTCATCCTTGAGTGCAACCAAGCTAATCATTGTGTGAATGCTGAGTCAGCATCTTAACTTAACTAATCTATTTTGGAGTTTAGCTAATATTTCAGCTACATGCTAGCTATGTTGGCTAATGAAGCCCTTTTTCAGTTTTTTTTAAGCTCTTTTGAAGTTTAGCTAATATCTCATCTACATGCTAGCTGTTTTGGCTAATTTAGGCTTTTTTTTGTTTTTTAGGTTATTTGTATTTTTGTTTAATATTTCAGCTACATGCTAGCTATTTAGGGTTTTTCATTTTTTTTAGGCTATTTTGAAGTTTGGCTAATATTTCAGCTACATGCTAGCTACTTTGGTCAATGTAGGCTTTTTTTCAGTTTTAAGGCTATTTTAAATTTTAGCTAATATTTCAGCTACATGCTAGATTTAGGCTAGTCTAGGCTTTTTTGTGGGTTTTTTTTGGCTATTTTAGAGTTTGTCAAATAGTTCATCTACCTGCTAGCTATTTTGGCCAATTTAGAATTTCTTTCAGCTCCCTAGGCTGTTTTGAAGTTTAGCTAATATTTCAGCTACATGCTAACTATTTTGGCTAATTTAGGATTTCTTTCAGCATCCTGGGCTGTTTTGAAGTTTAATATTTCAGCTACATTCTAATTGCTTAGGCTAGTTTAAGTTTTTTTCAGTTTCTAGGTTATTTTAAAGTTTAGTTAACATTTCAGCCAAAACAGCATATTAACTGTTAATTTTCTTTTTTTTTTTGTGGCTATTTTGAAGTTTAGCTAATATTTCAGCTACATGCTAGCTACTTGGGTCAATGTAGGCTTTTTTCAGTTTTAAGGCTATTTTGAATTTTAGCTAATATTTCAGCTACATGCTAGATTTAGGCTAGTCTAGGCTTTTTTGTGTTCTTTTTTTTCCGGCTATTTTAGAGTTTATCAAATAGTTCATCTACCTACTAGCTATTTTGGCCAATTTAGAATTTCTTTCAGCTCCCTAGGCTGTTTTGAAAGTTAGCTAATATTTCAGCTACATGCTCACTATTTTGGCTAATTTAGGATTTCTTTCAGCATCCTAGGCTGTTTTGAAGTTTAATATTTCAGCTACATTCTAATTACTTTGGCTAGTTTAAGTTTTTTTTCAGTTTCTAGGTTATTTTAATGTTTAGTTAATATTTCAGCCAAAAAAGCTTTTTAACTGTTAATTTGTGGCTTTTTTGAAGTTTAGCTAATATTTCAGCTACATGCTAGTAGTGTTGGCTAATTTAGGCTATTAGAGTTTTTCTTTTAAGCCTATTGTGGATTTTATTTAATACTTCAGCTACATGCTAACTCTTTTGGCTAAATTATATATTTTTCCAGTCTTGTAGGCAAATTTTGCATTTAGCTAAAATGTTTGCATTTTCAGCTATTAGCTTCAGCTATTTCAGTTGTCCACTTCAGTGTTCGGCTATCAGAGTCTTCAGCGTTTTCAGTTATAAATTTAAGCAAATTCAGCAATCTGCACAAGCATCTTCAGCGCCCACATTCAGCTTAAATCATTCACACTAGCATTGATGATATATATCTAATTTTTATGTCTCTCTATGCTTATGGAGACCTATTCTAGGGCTTCTTTGATGTTGTGCTACATTATTAACCTTTGGAATCTGTAGGGGTGTGGTCATGGCGCAGAGGTGAGGGGGTTGACCTCAGATCGCAGATTCAGTCTCCACTCGTCTATGTGTAGAATCGTCATTTAGCAAGACACTGAACCGCAGCAAAGTTTGTAAATGATTGACTTTAAGTTTAAAAAATTTATATGGCGCCTTATAATGACCGTAGTCGAACAAGGCGCCACACATTAAAAGTTCAAAGAACAATAAAATCACAGCTAAAAAGTTAAAAACAGATAAAAATAGAAATTGTACACATTACATAAAAGCAAAGAAAACAATAAAACACACCAGCAGAGTAGAGTCTCATATAGTGTCAAATGCTTGGCGGTGAAAATGGGTTTTAAGAAGTATTTTAAAAATGGACAGTGAGGACGCCTGTTTGGCTTTGGTTGAATGGTTGAATGGGTCTGTTTGACTATGAAATTGCGTAAATTGAATTCACGATTATAAATACGCGTAATATAAGCGTAGCAAATTCAAAAAAACTCTGGTTTGAGGCGTATTGAAATGGACATATTCCACAACTTTTTGCACTTCTTTTCAAATGAATTGTGCTTCTTGGTAGGAAATGCCATCCATTTGAAAACTGATCACAGAGGATTACATTAGAAATGGTTTATTTCTAGCTATCAAACCAAGAATACATCCATGGAACAAACTGTGTCTAGCAATCATCAATCCTTTTAATTCTTATTTGTTTAATGTTTTCTGGTAAATTCACAAATGGACTGAATTTATTCACATCACCTATCACATTTTTTATGTCATTGTGCTCACAGGAAATGCTCTGAACCACATGTTGACCCTACCACGGTAAGAAAACCAGCTTTGCTAAAACGATGTACAGTGCAGTGTGAGTTTGTAATTGTGGTCAAGTGACCAGAAACGTCCAACATAAATCCACACAGCGGTTGCTTGTGTCTTATATCTGGACGGAAGAACATTTCTGGAGTTTGTTTCTGCTGCCCACCCCACTGCTGCTGCTGCTGCTGGAGAAAACAAAAACAAAGAGTTAACCAACAAATTCTCATTTATTTATTCTCCTAAAATTCTGCCTAGATTTGGGTAAAATATCAGAAATAATTGGCCATTAGCGCATGCAGGAAAAAGCATAATGAAGCGTGTTTTTTTTGTTGTTGTTTGTCTGCAGACGGGCATAAATGTGTCTGTATGGGTTTGTGTTTGAGGCGGCGGCGCTCGTGGAGATGTGCGCGGTCATTAGCACACAGTGGGTTGCTGGCAGCGCATTAGGCTCTCCTACAGCGAAGCCCGTGAACCTGGGCTCATTATGGCGCCGGGGTTCAGATCTCGGCCTGCGGCCCGCTCGCCTTCGCGTGCCTCTCAGTTATTGGCGAACGCTGCAGATGAGGAATCAGCATAACAAATCTCATTAAAAGGGAACTTGGAAGAGGAGCGAAGGTCAAACAGGAAGAAGTAAACAGCAACAAGTTGAAGGAAGATCATTTCAAGTATTTGAGTTGCCAAAGTAGTTTTAGCATTTTTAAGGATTTTTTAAACTTATTTTCAAGCTAAAATAAATGAGTGAAACTAATTTGTCAAATTTTATTATGTTTTTGGCCTCTTTAAATGAATCAACTTTGTGTTTCATCACTTTTATAAAAATCTGTTTTAGTGTCATTCAGTAAGTAAAGTTGAACCCTTCTCTGGCTAAAGACAAATAAAATAGTAATTAAAAAAAATAATCTAGTGTTTAGCCTCTATTTTAGCAACATGCTAACGTTTTTTTGTGCTAATTTGTCGTCTACTGGGGGTTTTAGGCTAATTTAGAGTTTAGCTTCTATTTTAGCAACATGCTAACGTTTTTTTTGTGCTAGTTTGTCGTCTACTTGGAGTTTTAGGCTAATTTAGACTTTAGCTTCTACTTTAGCAACATGCTAACTTTGTTGTGCTAGTTTGTCGTCTACTGGGGGTTTTAGGCTAATTTAGAGTTTAGCTTCTATTTTAACAACATGCTAATGTTTTTTTTGGTGCTAGTCTGTCGTCTACTGGGGCTTTTAGGCTAATTTAGAGTTTAGCTTCTATTTTAACAACAGGTTTTTGACCAATTAGTTTACTGAAAAATTGTATGATAATTTGGAGTTTAGCAAATATTTTAGCAAAATGCCGATGTTCTCAGCTAATTTGTTATCTACTGAAGTTTTTTGGGAATAACTTAGAATTTAGCTTTTGTTTTAGCAACATGCTAACATTATTAAGTAATTTAGTTTATTCACGAATTTTAGGCTATTTTGGAGTTCAGCTAGTAATTAAGCAACAAGCTAGCTTTTTGGCTAATTTGACCTCTAATAATTTTTTATGCTAATTTGGAATTTAGCTAATATTTTAGCCATATATGCTAACATTTCTGGCTAATTTGTTATCTTCTTGGGTTTGTAGGCTAATTTAAAGTTTATCTTTTCTTTTAGCAACATGCTAACGTTTTTTGGTGATTTAATTTACTGAGGATTTTTATGCTAATTTGTAGTTTAGCTAATATTTTAGCCATATGTGCTAACATTTTTGGCTAATTTGTTATCTTCTAGGGTTGGTAGGATAATTTAGTGTTTAGCTTTTCTTTTAGCAACATGCTAATATTTTTGGCTGATTTAATTTACTGAGGATTCTTATGCTAATTTGGAGTTCAGCTTTTAATTACGTAAAGAGCTAGGTTTTTCGCTAATTTGGCCTCTATTAATGGTAAAAGGTAAATACACTTTTAAAAAATCAAATTTTGAGACATGCAAGTTTCCTTTTATATTTTCGCTTTTGTTCAGGCTAAAAATATTTTTAAAAATTTATTTAAAAAAAACAAAAAGAAGGTCATGAATACAAATAGAAATTTCTTAATGACTAAAGTAAGAATATACGGCTCCTTCTAGGTTTTGATCAGTGGAAAATGAGCAAAAATGGCTCTTTTACTGTTAAACGTTGCCGACCCCTGCCCTAAAGCATGTTTAGTAATTCCAAAGGATACCATAAAGTAGCGGTCCCTGACTCCCAGGGTGCACCTGTTCCAGTCTGTGATATTTGGACATTTGGGAGAAAAGAAACTTGAGCCACATCTTTTTCCTGTTTTGTTCATTATCTTTTTCTGATCAAAGTTTCATTTTGGAAAACTACTGGATACCTACTGACACAGCATCCGGCTCATTCTAGACGCGTGTCAAGTCGCTCGGTCACGTGTCAAAAATGCATTTGCTGCCTTCTTAAAGCGGATGCACTGACCGCTAAACTGAAACCTCCTAGCTAGCAAAGTTAGTGTAACACCGAGTCAGAGGCGGCTGGATCCATTTGCAGTATTTATTAAAGAGTCTGAGAATAATCAGCTACCAGATGTCTAAAGCTACGTACACAACGCTCTCGGCAACGCCCTTCCAAGCAACCAATTTCAATGAAAAGTCTATGTAAATCTGCATTTCAAGCTTCTGCGTTTAAAACTCTTACGTTCATGTGTAACTACGCAAGGTTTTACGACCATTTTCAGGATCTACGAATAAAAGATATGGCCATACGGCTATTGAAATTCAAACCACTTCAATTTTGACCAATCAAGGACTCAGTTTTTGTAGGGATGTATGGACGCTGTCCTTTTTAATTCACGGAAGTACCAACCGTTGGTGGAAACCAACCATCATGGTGGAAAAATTGATTATTTCAGTTTGTGGCCAGCCAGACAACACCAAGTCTTTCATATATCGGAATAGAACTGTGAAAGAAAAAGCCTGGAACAAGATTTTCAAGATTTGTGTTGCTTCAGTATTTCTCAACAAACCTTTAATCGATAGATGGGTACAAAGTACTAAAAGTACATTCTTCACACATGCTTGGTGTGTACGTAGCTTTAGGGTTAATAGAAACATCATCATAGACGTGACAAACCACTATTTTCAGTTCATTTCTTGCCTAAGTACGCTGTATCCCTACACAAGTCATTGTTTAACAAAAATGAAAAAAAAAACAAAGCATTATAAGGCAAGATCTGCTCTTTTCTTCTGCTTTTTTTTTAGCCGCCTATGCAAACACTTTTTCGTCAGTGACGAACGCCACTGATCACCCAGAGGATCAGTCAAAGGCAGGACAGCTTTTCACCGATAAGCAGGCCTCTTTTATCTCGGCTTCTCTTGCTGTCAGCCGCACTTCTATCGTGTAATTAAATCTAACTGCACACTCGCTGCAGTGCGGCTTGATGGGTCCTGCTAATTGGTTCCACATTAGAAGCCATAATTACTAGCCGGCTGGTGGAAAATGTGTTTTACATCTTCACCGTTGCTAATTTCTTTTTTTTCTTTTTTCTTTAAAGAGGAAGCGTTCAGCCTCACTCGCAGTCGCCTCTATGCTTCCATGTGTTCAGTCGGTCAGGCAGGTGTGGAGCAATCGGAAATAAATCCGATGGACACCTGTCATTTCAGACGCACACTTGGAGTGTTTTTAACATGAAGCTGGACTTCTTCCCATCAAGATAGCATGCTCTCGGTCACCGCGTGAAGACTCATCCTCCGGTAGAGAGTGATAAGGTGAATGGCATCGCCCACATCCCTACCATGTTATCTGTAAAAGTAGGTGATGGAATCCAAAAAAAAATAAATAAATAACACACCCTAAAAAAGCCTTCAGTTAAATTTAATCTCCTCTTGGACTAAATAAAACTGCTGAGACTCTGATGTGCTTACACTCGTTCCCTGAGCTCTTCCCACGTCTGTGAAAGAGTAAAAAGCACTTACAAAGTCTTGACGGGCTTTAATTTCAAGTTTTAAGTAAACTGCACAGGGAAAGATAAACGGCTCTCCTGGGCTTGCATTCATCAGAAACACTTAGGAGTTGGGTTCAAAGTTAAATCGGGGCCGTGGAGACGTGTTTCTACCCAGTTATGAATATGCAGAAGCTTTGCAAGGAGGGCGTTTGAGATGGAGGCAGAGTTTCATGGGAAACGGGAATCAGACTGGATTTCTCTGTGCAGGTAATTAGTTTAAATCACAACGTGAAGAAGATCCTTTTTCGTCATGTTAACTTGGTTGGAAAACTATTTCCTTTAAGGTTTATAGATCCACTAGTAGCTGCAAACCAGAGGTGCAAAAGAACCAGCAGCACCAATATGGGTCAATACTTGTATGGGTGCTTGTGAAAAAAGTTTTAAACATTGCTTTTAAGTCATTGTTGTGTGTAATAATTGGATATGTACCTTTTAATAGTCAAGATCCAGGTTCAAATATTGGCATTTGACTCCCAAAACTGCAAATTGTATTAGTTATTTGTTAACCATCATCCTACTTGTACCAATCACGAACTAGCTACTTTTTTCAGTTTTTTTCCCATTGGGTTAAACACAGTTAGTGAGGAATTCCAGCAGGATTCCTCACTTTCGATTGCATTGCCTCCAGTTGCATAATGTTTGCAGGGACTCATTTCCATAACACACTGTCAGTTTATATACAACCAAGTCAACACTGTAAACGCCGCCTTACCTCGTGTTGCATGGCCATTGTTCAGTATTGCATATGCAGCAGGGAGTTTGGAGAACCTGCAGGCAGCTCTGAAAGTGAAGAGCTGCAGGACCCATCTTTAGTTAATGCGCTTCTTGCAGATGTGGAGTATCTGTCACATATTACGGATCCCACTGTCATCTGGAAGCCGGGCTGCGGCAGTTATTATCTAAACTCTGGGTTATTATGCCGCACATTCTCTCAGTTGATCGTAAAATGTCAGAAAATATTGAGTGATACCAATAATTTTAGTCCGTAGTAATGCATTCAGAGATATTCAGTCAAGCATGGCAAATCACAGCCTAATGCATTCATATTCTCTTAATTGCAAAGACAGATCGGACAATATTCCCTTTTTTTTAGTTTAAACTGTAGCAGCTGTGATTTAAGAGAATCAGTAACGACTGCATTGAGTGCTTATTAACCGGTGAATCAAACCCCATGCAAAGATGATACTTTTTCTTTCTTTTGTTTTTGTGCAACCAGTAACTTGCTGCAACCTCTTCATGATCAATGGACTCTGATCTCCCATTGAGGATGCACTTATATCCAAATATTCCTGGCCTCCACCTTCCACGACCAGAGCTCTTCTCAGCCCTTCACTCTGTGTCTTTTGTCTGTCGTAAGACTGATACACATAAACTGCAGAGCTTGCATCCCAAGGATTGTTTTATAATCCATTCATAAAGTTTTTAGGTTGTTTTACAAATTACCAAAAATTCAAAGTTCTCACTCCCAGCTCGTCATATATGGACGTATGGTTTGGGTCTCCTCCGTGTAATTTTTTGACATTTGGGTGCCCCCAACTCATCGTTTTTTGACAAAAATCAGGAATCCCCAACCTCTGGGCTGTGAAATGGTACTTGTCCGAGGGCCACGGAGTACTGGGCCACAGGCAGGAAAATATACATATACTAATCAGGAGTCCCCAACCCTCGGGATTATGGACCGGACCAGTACCCGTACCCTAGCCCTAAACCAGTACCCGAACCCTAACGTGGTACTCTAACCCTAAACCGGTACCCGAACCCTAACGTGGTACTCTAACCCTAAACCGGTACCCAAACCCTAACCTGGTACCCTAACCCTAAACCAGTACCCGAACCCTAACCTGGTACTCTAACCCTAAATCGGTACCTGAACCCTAACGTGGTACTCTAACCCTAAACCGGTACCTGAACCCTAACCTGGTACCCTAACCCTAAACCGGTACCCGAACCCTAACCTGGTACTCTAACCCTAAACCGGTACCCTAACCCTAAACCGGTGCCCTAACCCTAACCCTGGTACCCTAACCCTAAACCAGTACCCGAACCCTAACCTGGTACTCTAACCCTAAACCGGTAGCCTAACCCTAAACCAGTACCCGAACCCTAACCTGGTACTCTAACCCTAAATCGGTACCTGAACCCTAACGTGGTACTCTAACCCTAAATCGGTACCTGAACCCTAAAGTGGTACTCTAACCCTAAATCGGTATCCGAACGCTAACGTGGTACTCTAACCCTAAATCAGTATCCGAACCCTAACGTGGTACTCTAACCCTAAATCGGTAACCTAATGCTAACCTGGCATCCTAACCTGTTACTGTGCCCTGAGTTTTATGAACCTGACAGCCAGCACGTAAAAAACAAAAAAGGACGAGTTAGGGAAATCCAAAACGTCAAAAAGTGATGTGGAGGGGGCCTGAATCATACATTCATATATGACGATTTGGGATGAAAAGTCTCTTTTTTTGGACATTTTTGGCTATATCTGCCTCTGGAAGGCAGAGAGACTGTCAACTTAAGTCATTTGAGGTTTAAACTATTTAAAATGTACTTCATCTGGGGTGCCACTTAATAATTTCCAACCAATTGATGTGTTGTAGTTGTCTTTACAGTCTTTTCTTCTCTGGTCAAAGTAAAAAGTGCAGTTATGACTCTCACCAAGCTATAATAAAGCTGCCTAAGGCACCATAATGATGTCATCAAAAGACAAAAAAGCTTTTATTTTTTAAAGCTTTGGACCATTGAGCTCTTTAAAACTAACATGATGGCACCTCGAGAAACCATTCAAAAATCTAGTGTTGACGAAGACAAGCAGTTGAAAGAAGATATTATGAATGTGTTAATTTAGCTTCTTATATGAACACATTTGACTTTATTTGTGTATTTCTAAAACTTTTTTACTCTGTCTATCAATGAAGGCATAAAAACTGTTGCAGTTTTTCATAAGAACCTCTGCTTTTGTCTTAATTCAAAGGGTTATACATCCACTTTTCCATTTCAATACTATAAGAATCTATTATCATAGAAAACAATTACAGCTGTGTTCGATCAATAGTGGCGGACAGCGGTATCGAGCAGTGGGAGCTGTGCAGACATCTAAAAGGGCGCTGTCTATTCCAGCCATTCGACCATAAGAAGGTTTGAAAGAGAATGATAGACTATACTGAAGCAAATCTATAACACAAGTTGGATTTTTATTAAAAACACACCAGGCATAATAAGTCGACAGCAATGTTTAAACTACTTATACTTAAGGTGACATAAGTAGGGCACTATATATACGTTCTACTGACCAGTATATACCTCCTGGCCATTTAAAGAAGTACTTCTTGAAGGTAACACCTGCCTCCAAGAAGGATTAGAAAACCCCAGAAGAAAGACTGAAGTATAAAATCTGTGATCTGCACAACTTTACCGAATTCAGATACTATTTTGATATTATTCAAAAAGCATTCCTTAGAAATGTAGACCCACTTCTACACTTGCTATATATTAAGTGATATATACAGTGACATATACGAGTAGAAATGGGATTCTGGTCATCGAGTAAAATGAGTAGACCACACTCCATACTAGATGTTTATAGAAGGCTCAGTCTAAAGCTACGTTCACACCACCTTCGGCAATGTGCGTTCAATGAAAGGGCTCCAATGAAATGTCTATGTAGCGCTTTATGGGCTTACACGTTCATGCCTAGCCACGCAAGTTTCTACAACCATTTTTTTTTGCCTGTGCATACACAACGCGTGGCTATTAAACGGGCGTTCCAAGTTGAACTTTGACCAATCAGGGACCCTGACTTGATAGGGACATATGGATGGTATCCCTTGTAATTCATGGAAGTGCCAACTGTTTGGAAATTGATCATGAAGGAGAAATTAATAATTGCAGTTTGTGCCCAACCAGAATTCTGCGACACCAAGTCTTTCATATATCCGAGTAGATGTGTGAAAGACAAAGTGAAAAGGATTCGCACCGCTTTGACATTTCACACTATGCCTTTTCCAATTGTAGGTGGGGACATAGGCAAGTAAATCGTAGAAAAGGAAGAGAAGCCCTACCCTGCTCGTCCAGTATGAATATGGGCTAAATGTGCTTTCTTAAATTCATGATACGTGTTCGGTGTGTCCGTAGCTTCGGCTTTGTGAGACATCAAACAACACTCATCCTAAAAATTAGAAGCCTTTATCAAAATGCTTTTATTGTCAGCACATGGTCATTGAAAGTAAATACGTTTAAAGAAAATATTTAAACTAAGTTACTGAGGACTACATCACAGTTCAGGCATGTTAAAAATCCACCAGAATTCTGGTGCAGTTTAAACAAATAAAACTGAACCCTGGTATGTTTCACGACATTATGGGTGCAAAATATTTAAATTTTTGATTGGAAATTCTGCATTTGTGATTAAATAGACCTGTTTCAGCTCCTCTTTGTGCTGCTTTCTTAAATTTGAATGGGATATCAAGACAGATGCTCAAAGGTAGAGAAACTAATAGGCCTCATAAACAGAAGGAAGGTGTGGTTGTTTGGGATTTTGGTGTCCTTTTGACCCCGGTCCAGATAAAAATAGATAAATAGTGTCCAAACTGGTATTCTTATACTAGTTTCCCCACAGAATGGTGCTAAAAATTGGAGGCAATCTTCTGTCGGCGGTCATTTTCATGGCAAATATACCCAAATGTGTATCCATTCCCAGGAAATTGCTTACCAGATGTCATCTTCTGAAACTGAATATTTTCCGATGAACAACTAAAGTTGCACATAAGACAACAAATATAAATATATTTAAATCAAAGACCTGGTACCAATACAACAATTAACTCCAGAACAAAGATGCAGTTCTTGATAAAAATAATTAATTTGGGTGAACTTTTGATGAGGATTGTTTCTTTTTTGCTCTCCATCCACAAAATGTGTACTTCCTTAGTAAAACAAGCTGCTGTTCTCAATAAACAGAAACTATTAACTTCAGGTGTTTTTTAATTACTTTACACATGAAAGATGGTGAATATAGATATTTTCCTTAATTAAAACAAATGTCTCTTTGTCCTGGGGGGAGTTTTGTGCGTGCTGCTGTACAAATGGATTCGCCCCCCCTCCGCTTTATGAAACCCTACAGCCAGACAAGGAGTTATTGGATTAGGAGATATTGAACGCACCTGTTTCTCTCACACTTCAAACCTTTAATAGAATTAGCTTTATGGTTTCACTCGCAGCTCTTTCATGGTGTTCCGATGCCCAAACGAAGGATTGTGTTGCCAACAATTAAAAACCTTCCATCTCTCTGTACGCCCTCGCTGTCGATGAACGCCGACATTATCTTTCTTTGTGAGGCGCAGAAGATGGATACCCACTCTGCTCTATCCTCTTACATGTATCATCTGATACAGCAGATGTATGGTTCATAAAGTCTTTTTTTCCAGACACTAAAACAACAGGGGGCTGAGATGAATGCACAGTGTGTTGACTTTAAACAGCAGATTCCCAACTCTCAGCTATTAAAGCGCGCCTTCTTCTCGAGCATGATGGCATAACTCATTAATGGAGTACAGCACAGTCCTAACAGCCACTTTTCACCACAATAGATTTCTCTTTACAAGCAGGGCCTATTTGACTTTAATAATTTACATTTCTAAATATTTGTTTACTTTTCTTGACATTTATGGATCCATGACATCCCTATGGTTCAGTTGTTGGAACTGGTAACTGTTTCAACCTTTGTTCTGTAGGCCTTTGATACTTAGTTCTTCATCTTTTTCTGAGGAGCTGAGCATATTTGATCCAGATAATCAGTAGCAAGTAGGTCAAGGCTAACCGGAACACAAGGATATAAACCTTAAGGTTCAGAAATGTACAGCCCCAGTCCAAAGCTACGTTCACGCAGTCCTTGGCAACACTTGATCAAACAAAAGTCTTTGTAAATGCGCATAAAGGCACATTCTGGGCTTCCAATTCAAAACTCTTAAGTTCACATGTAGTTGCGCAAGTTTCCACGACCATTTTTGGCCTCTACGTACAAAACGCACAGCCACTGGATGCATATTGCAAGTTGAACCAGGTCAAACTTTGAGCAATCATGGGACTAAGAATTGGAAGTTACATATGTATCGAATTACTTTCAATTCTATGATACCAAGTCTTTCATATATTGTAATATATCTGTGAGAGGAAAAGCCTGGAGCAAGACTCGCAAGATTTTCACCGCTTTGACATTTTGTACCAAGCCTCTTCCAACTGTAGGTTGCCGACATGTGCTAGTAAACAGTAGAAAACAAAAAAGAAATGGAAGCCCTTCCCTGCTTGTCCAGTGAACACCAAATGGTAACCGTTCAAGACGGCACTCTGCCGTTTGCGGTGGTAAGAGATTTGAGCCAAAAACCAAAGCTCTCAATTTACTGGTCAATCTTTGTTGCAGTACTCACCTATAGTAATGAGCTCTGGGTCATGACCGAAAGAACAAGATCCCGACTACAAGTGGCTGAAATTAGTTGTCTCTGGAGGGTAGCTGGGTGCTCCCTTAAAGATAGGGTGAGAAGTTTGGTCACCCGGAAAGAGTTTGTAGTAGAGTCGCTTTTCCTCCACATCCAGAGGAGCCAGTTGAGGTGGCTTGGGCATCTGGTCCGGATGCCTCCTGGACGGCTCCATGGGAAGGTCTTCTGCGTATGTCACACTGGGCGGGGCCCCGGGTAGAAGAGAGATTGCATCTCTCGGCTGGCCTGGGAACACATTGGGGTCCTCCCGGACTGGATCAGCAGAAGAATTATGGATGGATGGATGGATGGATGGATGGATGGATGGATGGATGGATGGATGGATAAATGTCCAACAGCCTAGGCTATGGCCAATCATTATGGCACTATGCATTTAAAATAACCCTAAATTCAGGAGATGAAGGGGTGGAGCTCCCATTCACCAGTAGGGAGTAGGATTCATGGAAAAGTCTCCTCACTGAGAAAAAGCCAACTTATTTTGTACTGTACTTTTTCTAAGACCTAATCTGTTATACCCACCAACCTTATTGGAATCTGTGGTTCCTAAAATGGGAACCAAGACTCAGGTCTAGGTCATTTGAACTGAACTAGGCCAACGTGAGAAAAAGAGGCTTCAAAATATAGTAATGAGTCCCAGAAGCTATATGACGATAAAATGGCATGCGGTGCACCTTCATGAATCCTCAATGACACCTGACCTTTTCCAGTGAGTCTTGATTAATGGATACTGCTGTGGTCTACGGTGTCCTGTGG
Organism: Oryzias melastigma; assembly: GCF_002922805.2. Lineage (NCBI taxonomy): Eukaryota > Metazoa > Chordata > Actinopteri > Beloniformes > Adrianichthyidae > Oryzias > Oryzias melastigma. Next base: position 9,887,824 of record NC_050513.1, on the reverse strand, counting down.
TTCTCTGCATTAAACGAGGGTTTCTTTCATATTTAAGTCAGAGAACTACTTCTTAAAGTACCAGTCAGAAAACCTATGACTGATCAAAATCAGCCACAGAGACTCATTCACGGTTATTGGATTACAGGTTTTAATAGAAGTCATGGTTTGCCTTGATCTTGGCAATCCAGCACTGGTCCTCAAGATCTACCACCCTTCATTACCTTTCCTGCTGCCGCTTTCCCACACCAGGGTTATTGAATCATTCCCATTTGGAATTGCCTGATCCAACCAATTAGCAGTGAGTAGGAGGGGCATAGCTGGAACACATACAGAGTAGTTCATCTTAAGGGTTGGAAAGTCTTATTTCATTTATTTTGTGAGATGAGTCACCAGTTGTGTTACTAGATGAGAACCAGTTGGGAACTTTTGTGGTTGAAAGGGAAGTACCAGTCATTTACCCTCCACCACCGTGCTTGACAGCTTGGTAGCCTTTCTAATAAAGATTTTTCAATACTAGGTTTAGCAAGGAACTGAACACATACATGATCAAATCTTTCATATTATGAAAATGTATTTAAGCCTCCGGATAAAAACTTGTCCTTTTTTTATTCTGGTATTTTTCTTGTTAAACTGCTGGAACAAGTGCTTGAATTATCTTTACTCTGTCAATTGAAAATAAAAGATACCTAAATTTATTCCCATTTCTCCATTTGATGAAGGGTTTGGAATCAGTGGAAGCATGGATTTCTTTCTTTTCAACCTTTGTACTTCCTGCCGTGAAATAATCTATTAATTCGTACCTTTAATTAAAAATAAATTACAATGAGTCTTGTCGCAAATAGCAATTAGCTGAATGAAGCCAGTGATAAGATGATCTGTAAACTTGTAGTATTGACTGGGGGGGGTTTAATTAGTGATTTAATGAAAGCTGCAATGCAGTCTGGGTTATTGACTGGAAATAAAGTCCTGGGGCATTAAGTGTTAGTCCCTGGTGTCTCTTTGGTAGGAGTGCAAAGCAAAGAGAAACAGTTGAAGGAATAAATTAGCAAAAAAATAGTTTTATTTGGGGATTTTTGTGATAACTTTATTCATATGTGGTTGCATTTCCTTTGACAAACCTTTTGTTCTAAGTGGGACCATGGAGTATGCAGATGGATGCACTGGTCACTTTTGTTAATAGCTACACTATTTCTTGGCTACACTATAGAACAATTTATTACTGGACAACATCTTGCATCAGCTCAGCGGTACTACCAGATGGACCACAGCTGTGACCCAGTTTAGCAGAAACATGGAAGGATTCTGCCTCTTCGGCATAATGGCGACCGTCCTGTTCCAGCAGCTGGAAATGTGTTCTACAAATGACTTAAGTCCCACGGGGTTTGTCACGGGTTTGTCTGCTCATTCTCAACTAGGGGGTCTTGTACATGCTCACATTTTTGTAAGTTTCCACTTTTTACAGGAACTATGTCTAGAACTTGAGGAGCCAAGTTTTGAACATAACGGGAGAATTACAGAACTTGAAGGTTCAAGTCCAGAACTTGAATTAAGTCTAGGACTTGAAATGCTATGTCCAGACCGTGATGAGCTGAATAAAGAGCCTGACAAGCGGAGTCTGGTCCCTGGCGAGCCGCATCTAGTGCCTGGCGAGCCACGTCTGGTGCCTGGCGAGCTACGTCTAGTGCCTTACGAGCCGAGTCTGGTGCCTGGCGAGCCACGTCAAGTGCCTGACAAGCAGTATTCTAGTGCCTGGCGAGCTGTGTCTGGTGCCTAGCGAACAGTATCTAGCACCTGGCGAGGCGAGTCTAGCGCCTGGCAAGCCATGTCTAGTGCCTGGCGAGCTGAGTCTAGAACTTGACGAGCCAAGTTGAGAACTTGACGGCAGAATTCCAGAACTTGAATTAAGTCTAGAACTTGAAATGCTGTGTCCAGATCGTGATGAGCTGAGTCAAGAGACTGTCAAGCCAAGTCTGGTACCTGGCAAGCCACATCTAGTGCCTGGCAAGCCACGCTAGTGCCTAGTGAGCCGAGTCTAGTGCCTAGCAAACAGTCTATAGCACCTGGCAGGCCGAGTCTAGCACCTGGCAAGCCGTGTCTGGTGCCTGGCAAGCCGTGTTTGGCAAGCCACGTGTACTGCCTGACGAGCTGATTCTAGTGCCTGGCAAACCGTGTGTAGTGCCTTGCGAGCCGAGTCTAATGCCTGGCGAGCTGTGTCTAGTGCCTGGCGAGCAGCATCTAGCACCTGGCGAGCTGAGTCTAGTGCCTGGCAAGCCATGTCCGTTGCCTGGCAAGCCGCGTCAAGTGCCTGGCGAGCTGCATATAGTTCCTGGCGAGCAGAGTCTGTAGCCTGACAAGCGGAGTCTAGTCCCTGACGAGTCTAGTCCCCAACAAGTTTAGTCCCTGATGAGCCTAGAGCCCGACGTGTCTAGTCTAGTGCCCGACGAGTCTAATCCCTGAAAAGTCCAAAGCCTGAAGAGCCCAACAAGCCGAGTCTAGACCTCAACAAGTCTAGTCCCTGACGAGTCTAGTCCCCAACAAGTTTAGTCCCTGATGAGCCTAGAGCCCGACGAGTCTAGTCCCTGAAAAGTCCAAAGCCCGAAGAGCCGAGTCTAGAGCCCAACAAGCCGAGTCTAGACCCCTGCAAGTCTAGTCCCTGACGAGCCCAGTTGAGTCGATAGCCCAACAAGCCAAGTTATTTCTTGATTGCTTGAAATAAACCTTTTCTAATATAATCTAAGTCCTTTCTTTTTCTCGTATGATAAGCAAAAATCTTTATAGACATTTCTATTTACATCATTGATGTGGAATCTACTTATAGATATATTCCCACTCAGATTTTTGCATTTATAGTTGAAGCCTTGTTAAGTAATTTGTTGCAAAAAGAAAAGTCACTAAAAGTTGTTTTTCCCTTTTTCCTGACACAATTTTAGCCATTGAAACCCAAACAGAACTGCATCAATTAGGTGAAGTGCCTAGTTAAGGTCAAACATGCTGAGTTTTTCATAAAATCTGCAGGGTTGCCTTCACTCAATCAAGAAATTTAGGATCTGCAGGCTTCCAAACTGGTTATTATTTCTGTCATTTCTGTGCAGTCCAAACATACAGTAGTTACCACACCATTCATTTGGTGTCATAACTATTTGGACAGAATTTTTCAGGGTGAAAAGGAGAGTAAAAATTGTCTGTTCTTATAACTGGGATAAAAAGCTCTGGTTTCTTCTGTCACGGCGCCCCATGAATGGCACCCATCAATCGGATGTTTTTGAAAATGAGCGAACTCGGGTGTGGTGAACAAGCAGCTGAATGATGCTGCTTTGATGGAGGCCATTCTGTAGAGAAGAGGACAGGCAGGAAGATGAAAGGAAGGTGTTGTGGACATAAAAGCCCAATAATTTGGCTTGAAATGAGTGAAATTCTAAAGGATTCTGCTTCACCTTTTGGCTTTTTGTCTTCATAGAAGGGTGTTTGTTTTCGTCTTTTGGAAGAAAAAGAGTAGCCAGCTGTTAGCGTTTAGGCTTTTTTCACATTTTCCTTGTGCTTTGCTCTTATTTGCATTTCAAAGAATTGTAACCAGCTGATTGAAGACATTTATTGATTCCTTTTTTGCCTTTGAATCAGGTTATATCACTTTCCTCTGAAACATCAGTCACTCATACCAGCAGTGTAGAGTAGAAAATTGTAAAAATATGAAACCGTAGTTTAACTTGAATTTTAAAAAGAGCAATTTAGATCAAAATATAAATAAAAAAAACAGCATAGCTGTGGCTATAAAGTACACAAAGAAAAGATGAACTCCTTGCTTTAGTAATTAACAGAAACAGACATCGCATAAGTTAATTATTGCTTCCTCAGTTCATGCATAAATGTGTTTCCGTCTATAATTATGAAAATTGAGTTTTTGTTAGAAAAAAAGAAAATAATTTGATTCATTTTTATTCAGTTTAAACATTTCTTTCACTTAAAATAAGTGGGAGCCGTTTTTCAGAATAAGTAAAGGAAACCAAGAAAGCTACAGATAGATACAGTATAGAAGTCTATTGACAAGACGTAACCACATAAAGGTAGATTTAGTTTCATGGTTGTCACAATCTTCACAGGATATGATGCCACTGCACAACTTTTTCCAAAAATAGAGCTTTGTCACAGAAACGCGAGTGGTTAGGTTGTGTCTTGTAGGTCAAAATACCACTTCCTGTTTTGCAAGGACACACACTGAAATGTTTAAGTTCTTGAAGATGTTTTATGTGCCAGTACAAAAGTTGTGTTTATAAAACAGTAATTTTATACAAAAAAAAGTATTAAATGTTGGACAGTTTATCATTGCCTCACTAGACAATACGTATCAATCTGTGTTACATACAGGGTTGTTCTAGTCAAACTCCTCCCTGGCCAGTTCTCCCATTGGTTTAAATTTTAGGATAACCCAGCCTCTTGGAGTCAAACATGCTTTTTAACCCTTTCAATATTAGTGCTGTATCTCCAGTGTTGACATTCAAAAATTATAGCTCTTTAACTGTTTCAGCACATTCTCACTCCCAACTCGTCACATATTGATGTTTGGTTGAAGACCCCTTGGCGTCACAAATCGAGGTTCTAGGTGTCCCCAACAATTTTATATTCTTTTATATTCCTATTAAATCAAGGGACCCCAGACTCTGGGTCGTGAACCGGAACCGGTCCAGTACCGCAGAGCGCAAGGGTACCCTAACCATATACCGGAACCTTAACCAGGTACCGCTTCGGGTCCGGTGCCTGGTTTGACGGCTTTTACAGTCTGAGATCAACATAAATCAGATGATTCTGTAATGGCTCAAAGTCAATCTGAAATGCAACTTTTTTTCAAGTCAGAATCAACTGATTGACATTGATTATGCAAACGGTCAAAGGCTTGCGTTATGTCAACGAGCATGTGTTATTTAGGCGTCGCCACCGACATCTTCGGTCTTAAAGGGTTAAGGACAGTCCAGATATCCCACCAGGATTAAACCTTTACATATCTGTCTAACAAGCCCCTAGTGGTTCCAGGATGAACTGCAATAGTGTTTTATCAAAGAATTTCAATCTAGTGTTGGTGGTCGTGGTGCAAAGGTAGAGTGGTCAACCTCTGATCAGAAGGTTTGATTCCCGCCTTGCCCACCTATGTTCAGAACTGTCATTGGACAAGACACTGAACCCTCATTGCTCCTGGTGGTTATAGGTTGGGACCAATGTTCAGCTGTTGAGCTGTCATGTGTGTGAATTTGTGAATGGGACTGTGACTTTAAAGCACTTTGAGCTTTCTAAGAAAACAGGAAATGCTCTATATAAGTATACCCCATTCATCAATCACAAACTGACAGGAAGTACCGCTATAGAGGGTGTGTAAGGGTTGAGAAATATCAAAATAAGTCTTGAAACAAACACAAGAAACCAAAAATAATAAGAACTTAGATTGACTTTTATTATAGTTGGGTTTAAATGAGAAGAAACTTAAATATTGGTAAGGAATCGCAGGTTGTATATGTTTTTTTTCAATAAATACCAGTCATTCACATATCTAATTGCACATACAAAGGTCACTGTTTTTTAAGTTAGTTTCCTAGACTTATATAGTGATTAAACACTATTATTTTGAAAGGCAAGGAACCCCCTACTCTTCCTTTGAAGGTTGAATATTATTTTATCTCCAGACTATCTAGTTTTTAATCTTTGTGTGAGCCTGATAAAGTTCTCCAGAAAGAAAATAACTGGTTTGTCCATCAATACTAGCTAATGTTAAGTCTTATACGTTTTTCAAATCAAACCCTACTTAAAAAACAAGAATATATTTAAAGGAAAATAAGGATGGGTGGGGTGGCAGGCACCACAGATCGATCATCTCAGAGCGAAGTCGTCGAGCCGGCTGTAATCACACAGATGGATCTGCTGCCTTACAGCTGTCATAAAGGGTGAATCAGTGCTGCATCACCTCCTGTCCCTGCTGATACCCTTCAGCATCAAGTCTCCTCTGTCGTCCGCTCACCGAACGTGAGACTTGAGAGGCGACCGAATCGAGATGTGGATCCTCCTTTAGACGTTTTGACTGCAGGAGGCAGTTTGATTGATGGAGAAGATGTCTTGGCAACAAAACACGCACAGTTTATTTTTCATTGAATTTCATACATTGATCCATGCAGAAAAGACAGATTGTGAAGCATCGGTAAGACAATCTAACATATATTTTTACTTTGGTAGAAACACTGCGTATGGGATGCATGTTGAAGATCGCTGGTTCTTGGATGTGTTTTTAACCCATAGTGTTCACATTAGACAAGCAGGGAGGGCCTTCTTCCTCTTCTTCATCTAGCTCATGTCCGCTACCTACAGTTGGAAGAGGTTTAGTGTAAAATATAAATTGATGGAAAACCTGCAAAACAGATGAAACATCTGTGTTACCACGTCGTACTACCTTACTTTTAACTCATTTTACAAATATTTCTCCAGGATTTTTCTTTCGCAGCTCTATTCCAATATATGAAAGACTATATGATCAGTTTTCAAACGGTTGGCACTTCGGTGAATTACAAGGGACGCCATCTATATATCACTTAAAAATCAAAGTCCTTGATTGGTCAAAGTTTGACTAGGTTTGGCTTTCAACACGCGTTCAAAAGGCCTATGCATAGCCTGAAAATGGTCATAGAAACTTGTGTAACTACACATGAACGCCCAAAAAGAGCTACGTGGACTTTTCATTGGAAGTAGTCGCTAAAACACATGTTGCCGAGGGCGGTGTTGCCCAGGCTCTGGCAGAATTAGCGAGGTCTACTGCCCAGGCAGTGCCCCGCCGGCAGTTAGCTGTAGGTGCCGTTGCAGTGGCCGCAATTTCTCTAGCTTCATTGGCCATAATGTTTTTTTTCATTTTCATCAGGAGAATAATAAAAAGATTCCACAGTTTTATTTCTATTTCCCTCAGATAGACAGAAGTAACGTTTAAAATGGTCGCCACGAGTAAAGTACACCACACCAGGAGAGGCTCTGAATGATCTGGTGAACCCAAACACGGCGCCGTGCATGTTGGCGTCTCTATAGAGCTCTCCAAAATATATAAACTTAAGCTACTCACTTAACATCATCCATGTTTTCCATGACGTGATCAAACAATGAATTCTAGAACAACTTTGCGGTTTCTCCATGCGCTAGGGTGTCAAGGCAGTTGGTGTGTGTTTTAAATGTAGTCCGAACACATCATAAGGCTTTTTTTTTTAACTTGTCCTGTCCAACCGCAGAGGACTAGGAAGCTAAAAGCTTCTTGAGTTGGACAGATTTTACGGTTACAACAGGGGGGTATGGGTCCTCTGACACACAAGGGGTTTATTTGTATAAACCCCTTTTGTAATTTAGGCTAAACTATAGTTAAATTGGTCATATTTGTATTATTTTTTTGTATTATTTTTTTGTTGGACTGGACAGAAGAAAAAAGAGGGACAAAGAGAAAGGGGTTTTAAAGGGAGGAGGGGTACATGAGAAAGGCTTGAACAAGTTACATCAGATTGAGCCATTTTATTCATGTTTTTTTTCATCATTTTTTGGTTTATGGTCTTAATAAAATTGAATATAAACTTTTTTTAATTGGCTTTTTTGTTTTATTATTAATATTTTTTTTGTTACTTCTTTCATGTGTTTCTTACATGTATGTAATTGAAAATAGAGACTTTTTTTCTTCATGTCAGGAAAATGTAGATCTCTAAAGACAGAAGTGGAGCGACCCGCACGTCGCTTCCCTCCCAGCCTTTATGGTTCGATGAGCGATGCGCCTGTCTGAACTATTGATCACCAAACTGCTGTTTACGGGCGTTTCGATGGAAATGAGCCCCGCGCGCGTCCGCTCTCCCGCTAACTGCTGACTCTGCCACGGCGGCAAGCGTCCGCGACAGCTGCTCTGCCTCCCCGCGCGGACATTAAAGTCAGTCGGCAATTTAGGAAACCCTCGTAAATCCTTTAACTTGATTCCAACGACTCAACCCGTCCACTTCCTGTCTCCTTAATCCTAATTAGAAAAATACTTTAAAGGGGTGTTAAGTCTTCTAATGGGTGTTTTATTTACAAGGTCTGCAACCTGGAGCCCCTGCACTTGGCAGAATAATCATGAAGTCGCTGCTATTGATCAACAATCCCATTAGAGCCTCTGCAAATATATTGCGGTCATTGGGTGCCGTGTGACTGTAAAAGTCATGCTCTGGAGAGTTAGAGACCGCTACCACCCTCGTTTCTTCATCATTACGTGTGCCCTCCTCTTCCTCTGAACCACTTCTGGCTTTATATTCGCCATAGAAGCTGTCAGAATCTGAGCGATGAGGCTCAACTCCAGAAAGTCGCGAAGGAAACGGAATTGAAGCTTGAAGACGTTTGCTTACAGGTGGTTGTTTATTCCCTTCCCAGGATGCAGTCGCTATGGCAACCTCCTTGTAGCGTTTGTTTTGTCAGCACGGCTTGAGTTGTACTCCACCAAAAAATTGGCTCAAAAAACAGTTTCAGACATCAAGTGACAGATTTTTGAATAACTCCAATTTATAGATCATTGAGAGTTTTGCTTAAAATGACAGAAGGTCTTTTAAAAAAATGGATATTTTAATTAATAACATCTTGTAATTTGAATCGGACCAGAAAATTGTTTATTTCAAGCAATCAAAGCAAGAACCATGAATACAAAAACATATCAAAATTAGGCAAAAAAAATGAAAATTTATTAAAAATTTTAATTTAAATGTATTTATTTCTTTCATATTCTACTTCTTTGTTGTTTTTTAAGGTATTTCTTGTGCCACATCCCACATCTTTACAATTCAATGTTTCTCTCCGTGAACTTTTACTTCATCTGCTCACTCATCGCTGTCTCCAGCAGAAGACGTTAACCTGAGTCGACTGAAGCCGGTGGAACTGTCACAGAACAAGCTCCAAGCAACCACAACTGCATCCAGCAGAGCGGCTGCAGCTCCTGCTGGGATTCCTGCACGACAGCTAATGTAGTATTTTACCCACAATCCCTCATCTCACTTTGTTGTGAAAAACATTCCCAAACTATGAATTTAGTTTAAAAGTTAGTTGAAAATTTGCAAATATTTTAGTTGTAAAGTGCAGTTAAACACCTCAGAGACTTTTAAAAGCCACTTTTGCCAAAATGTTTAAACCTCAACTGTGTCCTATCTAGCAATATCTTTGTGTTAAATACAGATTTTACTCTAGATTTACAGTTTTTTTTTACGCCTGCCAGTTTAATAGATATTTACAACATAGCTTACTGTACTTTTAAAACTATAAATCTCACTTTTGGGAGACGTTTATTTAACAAAATTTAGGACCAATAATGGACATTTTATTTTGAAAGGCCAATCATAATAACGTAATAGATAACAATTGATGGAATATTTGCACGCTTCTTAATCATAACTGTATTTGTCTTCATAAAAAATAGAAGAAACCTGGCTTATTAGCGCAACATATGAATATTATTCAGACAATTGTAGCATAAAGAACATGCTAACAGGTCAACGGAACTCTTTATATTGCTAAAAATCAATAAATGTGTTGAATTCTTTGTCTGTGGGGGTTTGGAACCATTCCGATTGAGCTGGGCTTCTTCTTCTCTATTGTCATCGGTACCAAGTACTGATAAACACATCTAATGAGTTATATAGACTAAAGATGCTACGCTAGCCTGCTACTATTGTCTAAAGTGCGTAAAGAGGGAATTGGAAAGGGCGGTAAACAATGAGACACAGCTTAAAAGATATAGTAAAATGACCATCAGAAAAATAGGACCCAGGTTATAGTATTAAGGTTTGTCTATAAATAAATATGTTGTTATATAGGAAATGTTTACCCGATGCATGGTTGTGATTTTATTCAAATCTTCACACAGACTAAGATTTACACAAACTGTTAGACTATAAACGGGTCTGGTGTGGAGTTGATATCACCGCAGACCCCTTCTGCCCATAATACGTGTGCTCGTTCTCATCTGGGGCGGTTGCCTAAGGCGCACTAGGGACTGTTCGCCTCGGTCGACAGTTGCACCACAAGCGGGTAATATGCTTTAATTCAGCGGATCATCCTCTAAAAAACAAAAAATGATTATCGGTCCTGCCAGAAATCGTGGAAATAGTACTAAGTCTAATGTAACCATTGACTTTAAATAGACTATAAGATTAGCCTAAACATTCATTATTGAGGGTAAACTCACTGGTTATTAGTTGACAGTAATAATACAAACATTTACTTCTAAAAACTCAAAATTTTTATTTTTTTCAGCTTTGTTTGTACAAATGTAGCACAGCAGTGAGCCAACATCCAGTCCTATCCAATATGTCGTCAGACTTTGCTACAAGCTAGCATAGCGATTCTAGCCTTATAACTCATTGTTAACACCTACAACGCCCTCTAGTGGTTGTTGCTATTTGTTTTAATCACATATAAGTCACGCCCCAGGCAAAATTAATCAATAAAATGCAACATATTCTTAAAAAATTTGGTACTATTTATGAGTAACTTGACTTTCTTATACTTTGGTTGGTGAGCTGCATGTTTATTTCTTTCTTTTTTTTCATGCTTAAACTGGCTAAACGTTTATGATTCTTCCCTATCCACCTTAACTTTGGTGCTTAGGACAGTAAAAGTGAAAAAGGAGGAGTTTTGAGGTCCTAAAAAAGAGAACTGTAACTGTAAAGGAGACTTTTTACACCCCTGATATTGACCCGTTTGCTGTAGGTGTCTAAGGTATCGACTGAAGGAGCTGGATCTTTATTTTCTGTGCCAAGCCACAAAAACAGCACTTAGATTTTTTTTTAATCCAATATATATTTGAAATACTTTAAATGGTTCAAAATATATTTATTTTTTCACACATTTTATTTGAACGAGTCCTAATCTGAATGTATCTGCTTCTCCTTTGTGTTTGAAAATATAAAAAAAAAAGAATCCCAAATCTCTTCTACACAATCTCGTTGGTTTTTGTGTGGATTTGGTTTTTGTGCACACACGAGGGTTCAGATTAATTCGTTTCTTTGCTTCTGTGAGCACATTTGTCCTCAAAAACACCCAAACTAGAGACTTTTTTTGACAGCACGCCAATTTTTTTTTTTTAGCAAAAATCCGATTTTTGTGCTTTTTAATCCGTAAATCTCTTTCTGGAAACGAGTTGAATCTGCTATCATCAGATTCAGTGTAAAGATACCATCAGGTTTTGTGTTGGAGTGCGGCTCAGACTGGAGCTAACTAGCGGAGGAGCCTCATAGAGCTGTTCTCCAGGTTTCCCACTAACAGGAGCTGTCAGCTCAGCAGGCAGGTGTGTTCTCTTCAAAAATACAAAGGGCGCCGTGTTTTCCCCGCACACGGATCCGGGGCCTCGCCTGTGTTCTCGCCGCAGCCCGGAGTCGTCCGCGTTATCTCGACAAGGCGACCTGCTGTATAATGGGGGACGCGCTCAGCTTGTTTCAGGCTGTACCTGTCTGATGGCGCTCCAGATAACTCCTTGCCGGCCTGACGGAGGCTGCGGCTGAGCGCGGACGCTCTGCTAATCCTCAGCCCCCGACAGCTCCCCCACAGAAGTTTTCGCTCTTTTACTGGAGCTAATTATCTGTTTGAGATTACGAAGGTGGGCTTTTCTAGAGAAAGATGTGTGTAATGGGATAATCTTGTTTTGTGTGGAGCGCTGAAAAAATTAAGATGCGTTTAAGGGCTGGAAAGTGGCTAAGAGATTAGCGTTCCGGCCCCACAGCAAGAAGGGCCCGGTTTAAATCCCAAATGGGTGATTCCTGTGTGGAGTTTGCTTGTTTTCCCCTTCCATGTGTGGGTTTTCTGTGTTCAAAGACGTGCATCATGGGTACTGTGGTGTCTCTAAAATTGACCCTAGGTGTGCATACGAGTATTAGAGCTGTTCCTCGCCCCAACAATAGCTGGGGCCCTTTTGCCCTGTGACCCCGAAAGGGCTTCAGCAGCTTCTGAAGGTTCCTTCAAACAGGGAAAGGTATGTTCTAATATCACTCTGTAGCTTTAACTGTCCTTTGTCTTTTCCTTTGGCTGCAAAAAGCTGTTTATCCTTGAATAGAAGGTACCCTAAAATTGGAATTTTATGGAGATTTTATTGTATTAAACTGTTTTTTTAAATCCATATTCCCTTTGAGTTCAAGTGTTACTTGGTCTATCTAAAAGAAACCATTGACTCTATATGAGAACTGGACTGAGTGACCCCCCCTCCTGCATCCCAAACAGGAAGTACCAGCTGGTTCCAAGGAGCCAAAATACCATAGACTTCTATTGAGAAGCAAACAGTTATTACTCAGTCTTTACATTCAACGCATTCTCACGCCCAATTTGTCATTTATGGACGTATGGTTCGGGCCCCCTCCGCGCCATTTTTTTGACGTTTTGGGTGTCCCCAACTCACCATTTTTGATGTGCTGGGTGTTCCCATAAAATTAGGAGTTCCCAACTTTCGGGCAGCGAGTCAGTACTAGTCCAAGGGCTGTTTGGTACTGGGCCACAGATGCTAATAAGGGGTCCCCAGCCTTCGGGACGCATACAAGCATCCTTACCCGGTACGAGTACCCTAACCCGATACTGGTTCTGCGTTCAGCACTGTGTCCCAAGAATTTGAGAACAATTGATTGGAATGTCAAAAAACAATGAGTTGTGAACTATCAAAACCTTAAAAAGTGGCGCGGAGGGGGCACGAACCATATGTCCATAGAGAGGGAGTAAAAATGTGCCATTGTATTTGATGCCTTTTTTAGCATGATTTTATTTTTTTGTAGTGCAAGTTATTTATGAACTGGATAATCAGATGCCTCACTGAGTAACCCCTCCCCCCTGGCATTCCAAACAGGAAGTACCTGCTAGTTCCAAGAAGCCAAAATACCCTAGACTTCTATTGTGAAGCAAACAGCTATTATTCAGTCACTATATTCAACACATTCTTACTCTCAACTTGTCATATTTGAATGTATAGTTCAGGCCCCCTCCATACCACTTTTTGACATTTTGGGAGACCCAACCCATCTTTTTTTTTTTACATGGTGCTTGTTCCCATTAAATCAGGGGTCACCAACCTCCAGGTCGCAAATTGGTAGCGGTTCTAAGGCAGCTTGGTACCGGGGCACAGACGCTAATCAGGGGCCCCCAACCCTCGGGAGTCAGACTGATACCCTAACCCGGGTACCCCAACCGGTATGCGTACGGTAGCGCTTCCCAAGGATTGGGGACCTGTGATTTAATGGTAACCATCAGCACATCATAAAACGACAAGTTGGGGACACCCAAAACGTCCCAAAGAGGCGCAGAGGGAGCCCGGACCATATGTCCAAATATGACAAGTTGGGAGTGAAAATAAGTTAATATATTTGCCAGAAGAACCGTTCTTTATTTGATGTTTTTTATTTTATTTTATTTTTTTTTTTATGATTTTTGTTTTTGTAGTGCAAGTTATTTATGAACTGGCCAATCAGATGTCTCAATTAAAGTAAGTGTACTTTAGTTGAACGTTCAAAAAATTTGATTGACAAATTCTCCCATACCTGCTTTCAAGGGCATAGACCTTTAAATGTTGGAGGCGGAGCCAGTGGGCATCACATGCTTTTACTGAGGTGTCTGATTGGTCAGTTTATAACTTGAATAAGTGGCAATATAGAAAATCTATCTTAACATTTGTTTTTATTCTAAAGAACGTGCTACAAAGAATGTATCAGAGCAAGAATGATTATTCTGACGAATAAAATGACTCATAAATAAGTGTCTATTTCTCAATGGAAATCTATAGGACTTTGACCTTTTTGCAACCCGCGTGTACTTCCTATTTGGAAAACGAGCAGGGAGGGGTTGATCAGTCCATTGATATTCATGTCACTGGGTAGGGGTGTGGACTTCCAACAACCTCACCAACTCATGATTGGTAAGGGTGGTTGCCATAGAAACTTTGATTCAGACCAACCAATCACTGCTCACTGATTTTTCTGGTTCCAACATGGCGGCGTCCATATCGCAAAAAAATGTCGACTAAATTGACTTCATTTGGTTGAAGGAGTCATTTGTAATAGATGACCTCACACTAACTCGCTCCAGTTCTTGTATACAGTCACTCCTACCCTGAAAAGAAGCCTGTCAACATCTCTAGCATGTCACAAACCTAACAAATTGTTTTTATCCAAAAATTGTTTGTTGTTTTCCAAAGGGGGTTGATGAAATCCCGGTTTATCTGCCCCAAGGGGCAAATAATAGGTCAAGTGTTGCACAAAACCACACCAGACGGCCTTAATCCTGGCCCCTATGTGGCAAATAATGGATCCCTTCATTCATCATTCATGATACTTCAAGTAAAGAGGATGGTGTACTTAGGCGGGATCTAATTTTAACAGCTAAGTGCTGTAATTACACATTTGAGCCCAGAATGGAACATCCCTTTTCCAAACTGTGTTTCCTATCCATCATCAAGCACTTTTTTTCTTTCTCTCAATTGATGGTTGGCTCATTTTTTGGAGTGAAGTGTCTCACTTGAATAATGCAATCCGCATGCGGTTCACGTCGCTAAGTGCGCCCTGGATGGGAGGCCTTTATGTGCGCCGCTCCACAAGCAGGAGAGCATGATGGGAGAGAGGCGATCGCTCAATGTGGTAATGACGGTGTTGATGTAAACACTTCCGCCGCCGAATAGAAATTCCTTCGCTGTCTGCATCCTTCGTCTGTCGCCCGACTTTCCCTTTGGGGAGCATTAGCAGGTCGGGATTCGGTAGGGCCGCGCCGTAATGTGGAGGAGTAATTCACCGCTTTACGGCTAAATTTGACAAAAATTACGACAAAATCAGAGTGAAACACTCGTTCCGAGAGCACAAAGGGAGAATTTATGGCCTCGTCAGACCCTGACGGAGGGAAGAAAGGAAGAAAGAGTGTTGCAAAGACAATAGAAGAGGTTGGAGAGGTTGACGCCGCATGGCTCTCCGGCTGCGGCCCGCTGTCACATCGATCGCCTTCTCACTTTGTTATTGAGCCGTAGACAAAGGTTCCTTTGCACGTCTTGAGATATGCGATCCGCAGATTACCTGCTATGACAGAAAATGAACTCTTTCAAAGGCGAGATGAACATTGAGCCGAGCACCTGAAATCAATAAGTCAGATCAGATAGATGCCTTTGTGTTCGGAGTACACACAACCCGCCGAGTCCTGGCAAACACCAGAAAGCTGTCATTTGTTCAAGGGAATTGTATGCAATTTATTTTTAGCGAGTTGATTAGCTTTTAATTGACAAATTGCACGCTGGCCTGGTGGATCAAAATTAGTAGCTTAGACCAGATTTGGCTTTGTATTCTTAATAAGCCCCTGGCGTCTATTGACGAAAATATGCATCAAACCACTTCGGCTCCAAAATTACCTAAATTTAGCCTCTGCGCTAAAGCATAAAGGGATTTTCTTTTTTTTATAGCTGGAAATAAAATCAAGTGTCAAGGGGTTGAAAAAAATTGAAACTTTGACTTTTGGACCAACAGTTTGGCCCCTCTCAAGCTACATACTCACCGTTCTTGAAAAAAAGTCTATGTAAATGTTTGCATTAAATTCTTGCATTTGATTAAACTTTCTACACAAGTTTCTATGAGCATACTTGGCCATTAAACGCAACCAAGTCAAACTTTGACCAGTCAGGGACCTGGAATTGGTAGGGATACAATGAAACTCGTGAAATTCAGTTTATCTGGTGGATCCTGACACGTCGATAAGCCTGACAACGTCTGCCTTTGTTTTTCAAATAAACCAATACCTCTCTCCTGACGTGATGGTAACCCATGTCCGCAAGGGCCAAACCGTATCCATTTGGTGCCCCAAATTGAGAGGTTTGCGATTCTTCGACAAGTCTCTCCCAACTGTAGGTGGCGGACATTCACTAGTAAATATGCTTTCAAGAACGTGCATCAAATGTGTACTTAGCTTTACAGCACGTGTCAAAGTCTAGGCGAAACTATATCCGGCCCTTCAGATAATTTTATACCATTGTTAATGACCAATGTTATTTTCTATAGCCTGATGACATCTACGTTTGTTTTTCAAAAAAGATAAGCCAATATTACTCTCCTGACTTAATCAATGTCCGCCATTACAAGGACGCTAGCAATGAACCAAACCGTTTTTATTGTGACCCATATCGCAAGGTTTGCGATTCTTCGACAAGTCTCTTCCAAGTGTAGGTGGTGGACATTCGCTTTGGTAAACGTGTGTTCAAGAACATGCGTCAAATGTGTTCTTAACTTTTGTCCTATTCGGCCCGCAACATACTGTGCGTTTTGGATTTCGGTCATCTATGCGATTAAGTTTGACACCCCTAATTTACAGATTGTTTAAGTATTTGCTACGACCTATCACCCATCGCATACCCTCAAAAAGAAAGTGCATGAAGATCATCCCTCTACAGTAGGGATCTCAAAGTGGCGGCCCCCAAGTGAAAATTTTGCGGCCCTCGCCGTAATATGAACGCTCAACGTCCACTAAGCAAAATCTTCTGCCTGTCTGAGCTTCATTGGTGATAGCTTTGTGATGTTTTAGCTTGCTTTATGCCTAAAACTTTGCATTTGCTATTGTTGTTGGATCTGGTTGTCAGAAAAGTCCTTAGCAACAGTTGCTAGCGTCGTTAGCTACTGTCGTTTCAAAGGACACGCAGAAGATATTGCTTAGTAGTACAAAGACATGAACTAATGTTCAATAAACTTGTTCAGTAGACATAGACAATGGACCAAAGATATAGACAATCAATGTGAAGACATATTTTTGGCACAAATGGAACCCCATACCACCCAGTCTCAGCCAGACTCTGCCTTCAGTGTCCCCAAAGTAAACTGAGTTTGAGAACCCTGCTTACGATACTTTCTTCCTCTTTATTTTTGTCTCTTTGTCTCCGCACTATAACTTTGTTTTCTTTGTAAATATGTACATTTTTCTAATTTTCTATCTGTAATGCTGCCGTAACCCTGAAATTTCCCCGGCGTGAGACAAATAAAGGACCATCTTATCTTATCTTAAAATATTTGTAGGGACCACCGTTTTTATTCATATTCACCAGAATTCTGCCTTAAAAAAATATCTTTTTTCTCAGACGTGGGAACCCTTCTTTATTCCCACTGGCAGGTTTGAGTTTGCTCCATTAGACAGCTGTGAAAGCTCTACAGGCACGAGCTCCTCAAAGTATGCGGAAAAACGGAGTTCCAAATGAACTGAGATGAAGGCAGTCATTTCTCCTATAGGGACGCCGTTTTCTGAGCTACAACCACGACATTCATATCTGCCCGATGACCGCATTAGCCTTTAACACCAGCGTGCGCCCCGAGGTGTGTCCTAAATTAAAATTAATGGGCTTTCAGATTTGACCAGACTCTGTGATAACTTCAGTTGTAAAACTTCTAGGAATTCAGAACAATACTACGGACAGATTTGAGAGTTTTATGGAGGAAATTATCTTCTTTTTTTATGGGATGCTGAATGTAAATGAAATGAGCCCAAAATGTTGTTGTCAGCACACCATAAATACTCAGTTCGGCGGACCCATTCATACCATTTTTTGTCCCCCATTGGCTGGAGGTCCACAAAAAAATAAAACAGATCAGTTATGGCGGAGCTAATGTCATCACACGATGAAATCCATTGATTGGTGGAAAAGTATTCAGACAACAGAAAGCCTCCAACTTTAGGGCTTTTTCCGAAATCCAAGCTAAACGTTTAGTCCTCTTGTCGGCTCTATTCTTCTTCGCCCCTGCAATCTTCTTGCGAAGAATATTCCATTCTGATTGGAGACACGCCAAATTCATGAAGAACCGCTGTAGTCTACACCTTGCATGCGCCTTGATGGTCCAACACTATCGAAACACTCACTTGAATTGCCTGAACCTAAATTTGCCAGGAGCGGACCGGTCTGGACCGCTCAGTGGAAACAAGGCACTAGTACTCGCACCTTGCAAACAACTAGAGTGTGGTGTAAAGGTACCACGTAACCGCATCACTCATACATCATGGGTGCGTGTAACTCACATTATCCTCACAAATACTCCACTTACCGCATGAGGACAGTGGTATGTTTGCGTCCTTTGAGATTATGGCCCTACAAGCCTCAATGGAACTGGGCTCCCCTTAAGATCCGGCTACTCCCTTCTATGACCCTTCACAAATCCCAAGACAACCCAAAATAACCCATCCCCCATCCAGGTGCATGTGACTGAAGTTTAAGGGAACTGAAAAGCTTATTTTTAGATGAAATACAGAGATTGGATTGACCACAGAGTTACTTCTCCCACTTAGAAATAATGGGCAAATTAAAGTAATTGGAACCAAGTCACTTCACTAAGTCGCCACTAGGTGGCTGGTTACTTTGTCAGTCTTCTTTTAGCTTTTTTAGCCTTGAGTTTTGTTCAAGCTGCCTAAAACCGAACAGAAGGTTGGTGTTTATGGCTCTGTGTGCAGCTAAACAGCTGTAGATGTCTGCATGTTTGTGAGGCTGTATCAGAGCTGTTTAGAGGATCCCAAGCCTGGATAGTGCAGTTTAAAACAAAGGAGGCGATGTCTCGCCCCGAGCTGCCCACACTCTCCAGCGGCTGCAGCTGATGGATTTCATCGATACTATTAAGTCTGACATTTACAGCCCCATCTTAAAGGCTCATTCTCTCCTGGCTCCTCTGCATCACTCCTGAACTGTTTCCAATTTAAGAGAAACAACCTGTTTCCCTGCTGCCTCTGTCATCCACCTGCTAGCGCCTAATGTTTCCAGCCTTCGTCCCCGCAGCCGCATTAGCGTTGTAATTTGCGTTCTGTCTTGGAGAATTGTCCCCGTTCACCCCGATGCCGCAACCGAGTTGCATAACTGCAATGTCACCCCGAGCGACCGGGCAATTTATTATTTGTATGAATCACGTTGTCATGTACAGTTTGGGAGGGTGCAGGTATGGCCAGTGCAGGAGCTACAACACCCTCCTGTAAGAAACTACAGTGATGCTAAGCAACGTCTGATTCTAAGACAAAAAGAAACATCCATGATTGGTTCTTTATCTGTCAACACTTTCATTAATTCTTCTTGGTTTATTTGTCTACAAGCTGCTTTTATGGACAGATTTTCATCTGTGTGTATATGGAGCTAAATTGGGGCCAATATTGGTATTTGGCCCAAAAAAATCTAAAATGTCCAAATATTTTGCTATTCTAAAATAAACTTAATTATTTTCAGCTTCAAACGTTCTGTTGTTTAGGTTTCAAAACTCAAAATTTCCATTTCAAACGTTCTTTTTTTTGTTTCAAGTCGGAAAATTTTGTAGCGTGTTGGGGTGGGGCTAACACAAAGGACCAATCAAAATCAATGAGGGTGGTAACTTCAGTCACGGTGCATTCACTGACTCTGAGAAACTGAGATAATTACAATCAGAAAATGGCAATATTGTCTGTACTATCATAGTCTGAAGTTGCCCCAAGATGGGCTTAAAACCCATCCCCTTGGGGAGCAGTGAGCTGCAGTCACTGCCGCACCTGGGAATCATTTGATAGTTTAACCCCCTATTCCAAGTCCTTAGTGGGAGAAACATTGTCCCATTTTTAAAGTCTTTGGTACGACTCGACCTAGATTTGAACCCACGACCTTCCAATCTCAGGGCGGACACTCTACCGCAAGGCCACTGAGCTGGTTTTATCACGTCCAAAACACTGTTCTAGCCTGTTCAAGGCACCATCATGTTTTGAAATTGAAATTTTGACTTTTGAAACCTAAAAAAAAAAAAAATTAAGCTGAAAATAATTAATTTAGAATAGCAGAAAGCTTTGAACATTCAAAATATTTTTGGCCAAACACAAATATTTTTTTCCAAAATGTTTTATTTGGGTTTCAAATATTATTGGCCCCAATGTAGCCCCATATATGTACTGTGTTTAAATCAACATTTGTGGTTTTTAAGGGTTTCTGGAAAACAAAACAGATCTACAACCAGATCTACAGGATGTGATTCAACATAAGCAAAAAAAAAAAATACATAAATGATTATCAAAACAGTGGATATAAGTGACCAAGAGCAAGTAGAAAGTATTAACAGGAAGATTATTGACACAATAATTTTAGAAGAGTCAATGAGAAAAGCAACTATTGATGTCTACTAAATCTTGTTTCATTTTACGCAAAATCCAACCAATCAAGCAATTCAGTCACTTTCTTCCATTTTTTTCTTAAAATCTTAGTAATTACTGGCCTTATAGGTGGGTGAAAAATGGGCAAGCCCATATGGGGTGCACAGGTGACACACAGAATATCAAGGTCGTAGACCGATAGATAAGCCTGATGAGCCAAAATGACCATTTTTTACAGGCAACCTACGAGCAACACCAATACAACATCCAAGAGTGAGTAAGAATTGGTAGCAGAGACCGTCCACGACAACCCAAAAACCCATCATACTCGGATGAGACATCCTCTCAATAGTGCATGTGGCTATTAGCCAATGCGACGTACGCACCTAGCATGTGATTAGTGCTCTTTTGAACGCGCTTTCAGCATATTGGCGTTCAAACTGGACTGATACTAACATATGTACTCACAGTTGGAAGAGGGTTGGTGCGAAATGTCATAGTGGTGTAAATCTCATGAATATCGCTCCAGGATTTCTCTATTCCGACATTAGAAAGACTTCCAAACAAAGCCACAATTCTTAATTTCTCCTTCTTCATCAAAACAGTCCTGTGTTTTGAAAAGGACGCCATCCATACGTCACTAGGTCACTGATTGATCAAAGTTCAACTGGTTTAACTTTTGATGCACGTTCAATGGGTCTACAGTTTGTACGTAGAGCCCAAAAATGGATTTAAAATTCGGACATGAATGCAGAAGCCCGAAATTCTCATAAACACGTATTTAAATAAACTTTTTATAGGAAGAGTCACTTGCATGTAAACATCACATCCGCTGAGAATTTATGAATATCAAAATAATACCTTAAAAAGCCTTAAATAATTCTTGAATTTTGGTATTTGAGCCTTTAAAAATATTGCGGATTTTAAGCATCTCTCTTTCACATTTCATGTCAAAAATGTAAATTTTTGACCACAATTGTTTTGATCAAATGTTGTAAATAAACAGCAGAAGAACCAATTGTTATGCAACTATACACTGAAAGCCCACCCGGGTTTAGAGCTAAAACATTACGGCACAGACTACAATCAACAGGACAAGAAACAACAGTTTTGTTCATAAAACAGGAGTAAATGTATAACATGGGAAATAGATTGAGAAATTAGTCTTAATTTTTGACTTTCATGGCCTCAAAAAGCCCTTAAAAAGTCTTAAGTTGAACCCTGATAAGGCCTAAATATTGTCATGGTTCCACCCTTAGTTACTACCCCTGACCACCAGAGGGAGCCATTGCCAGAGTTTTAACCTTACTACAACTCCCATGAGCCACTGCCACAGCTTCCTGTCTGCACAGCTGGTTTCCATCTTCATCAGCACCATCTAGCATTTAAACCACCTCAGACACTTCTTCAGTGTGAAGTCTTGTTTTTGCTTTGCAGACAGTCTGAGCAGTTTCTCTTGTTTAAAGGGTAACCAAACCAGGAACTTGGAGGCTGACTCCACCCACTGGATCAAACAAAAGGCCACACCCCTTTTGAGCACACTTTTCCATTTTAATGTACCAAAAAAGACCAAAAGAAAACTCTTTAAACAGCTGAGGCAGGTTGCTGCTTAACAGTGTGGCAAATAGATTTTTTTTAAGTCCCCTAGTGGTGAATTTGTGAACTGCACATGCTTTCTTTGGTTTTTAAAGTGGTTTCATTCTGGAAGTTAAACAGTTAATGCTTTACTAAACCTTGAAGACATTTATGTTGAATCTCAATGATCTTAGTGAAGAACCAAAGATCAAAAAGTCAAAAATATTCAAAATCTTTTTTAAAAAAAATCTTCAGTCAAAAATCAGTGAATTAACTGTTGCTATGGTTACTGTTCATTTAGAGTGAATATTTGGCACAGTGTAAGGCTATACTTGCATTTTTGAATACACCAAGTTTTTACACACAAAGATGAAATGAAGATTTGAAGATTGACTTTCGCACACGTTTCAATCTCCTCACAGACTGTTTTTCACTTAGTTTCAGTGTCGGAATAATCTTGTCATTTGTGAGAATTTCCACGAGCGCCTTTTGGCTGCGAACAGACCTGCCTTTAGAGCGGTTTGTTGTCAAATCAGCACTCGGGCGGCTCTGTCTCATCAGGCCTCCGAACGGCAGCCAAAGCTGTTGGCTGCTATCGATACCCAGTGTCCTCTGGTCCTCTGTCACTCTTAAGCTGCTTTGCATTCAGGGGCTTCCCGCTAAGCCCGGAGTGTCCGGTCCGTGGCCTGCAATACAGATTACAGCGCTGGATGGGCTGCTCTTCAGCAATCATTGCATCCTTTATTAAAGACCAACTCTGAAGTGGTGTTTTTAGTATGTTCTTGTGACATTTTTCTGATAATGGAGGACATGTCTAAAGAAAAAATAAGCTTTAAAAATTAAAGGAGATTGACAATCATGTTCCATTTTCTAATAACTGCTCCAACGGGGGCTCTTTTTTCACCAAGCTGCTTGGCAGTTGCCATGTGGATGTCTATTATTTAGTCTCTGGTGTCCTTTGACAGCTCTTTGGTCTTGACCATGTTAGTAGTTGAACTCTTGCTGATTGTATGGGGTGGACAGGTGACCTCAAACAGGTGTCAAACAGCCACTACGTACATTTTACGCATATTGCATGTATTGGTTGTACATAAAAATAAAAGGCCGATTTATTTACCCATCACACAATGCGCGAATTGTGCATTTAGTGTGGTTATTGCACTCTTTATATGTAATTCATTAGGGATTCATGCACCAATTACATCATTTTATTTTGATATGTGAGCCATATAAAAGTTATACAGACATACATGAATATATCTGGAATAGTCGTGGAAAACCACAAATTTGTGTACACATCTCACAAAAATCACACACATAAGATTTGCGTAATAATTGTGTATAAACTTCGTTAAATTTGCATTAACTGCGTAATTCTCTACCCACCAAAATTTTCTCAAAACCGAAAGAACTATTGGCCAAAACCCTCACTAGACATCTCCAGACATCAAGAAACGCTTATATATTACGTATAATTTCATACGTGGAGAATGTGTAAAATTAACGTAGTGGCTGTGTGACACGGCCTTTAGCATAATATTTTTTAATTTTTTTTATTTTTAAAGGCTAACTAATGGGTTTTAACCCTAGAGCACTATCACTGGGTGATTTTAACCCGAGCAAAATTATTTACATTATTTTACATTTGTTGCATTTTTTGAGTGTCATTGGTCCCTGGGTAAAGTCTCACATGTCCCAGGAATGAGTTGACCAAAGACCAAGTGTACAGTATCATTATTTCTTTTTTTTAGGAATTTTTCTTCTGAAATTCCTACTTTGTCAGACATTTTCAAGCATATTCTTAAGATCTTACTATGCTTTTTTTCCCCACTTTGTTCCATAAAGCACAGCTTGAAATAAAAGAAAACAAATCTATTTTATCATGTGTTTTCATAACTTGATTTTTATTTTTATTTTTTCATCAGAAATACTTTTTATTGGGTATTTTATATCGAGTAAAAATTACTCTCCAAAAGTGATGGTGTAACTTCTTATAGTGAAAGTGTTCTAGGGTTAAGGGTCAAAATACTAGCTGATAGACCTACACATTTCCCCAACTGGTCATATGTAGATGTGTGGTTCAGGCCCCCTCCGCGCCACTCTTTGACTTCTTGGTCGTCCCCATCTCATCATTTTTTAAAGTGCTGGCTGATCCCATGAAATCACGGATCCCCAATCCTTGGGAAGCGGAACCAGTATTGGGTTAAGGTACAGGTACCTGGAAGCAGTCCGTGTCCCAAGGGTTGGGGAACCCTGTTAATTGTCTGTGGCCCATTACCAGACGCCCTCGGACTGGTACCGGTTTGGCCCCAGAGGTTGGTGACCCCTGATTCAATGGGAACAGATTTTATTTGAACACCCGTCTAGTCAATGCATTCTCACGCCCATCTAATCGTATAAATGTATGGTTTGGGCCCCCTCCGCGCCACTTTTTGGGTGTCCTCAACTTGTCGTTTTTTTTTTTTTTTTATTATTATTTCTTGGCTGTTCCCAGTAAATCACGGATCCCAAATCATCTGGATGTGGTACCAGACATGGTAACTGGTTAGGGTACCAGTACACATCCCAACCCCTGGTTTAATGGGAACTGTACTGCCACAGACAAGAAAAACATGTATATGCCAATCAGGGGTCCCCAACCCTCGGGACACAGACTGGGAACATGATGCAGACTGGACCGGTACCTTAACCGGTACCACGTCCCAAGGGTTGAGTACCCAACAGCCAACACATCTAAAAACAATGAGTTGGGGACATCTAAAACATCAAAAAGTGACGTGGCGGGGGCCCCAACCATATGTCAATATATGACGAGTTGATTGGACAGGTGTTCAAATACTTTTTTTGTCTCTCTGTAAATTAAAAGAGAATCAGAGTTTGACTTTAAGAAGTTTCCAAACTGAGTTCTACTTTTTTTCCATTTAAATAAATAAAATGAAAGCAGGGAAGATTGAACTTTTTCCTACACACTGCAATGCTAACACAGCAGCACATCAGCCGTCTGCTAGCCTTATGGCTAGCATCAAGTCGGTTTTGTTTGCTTTCCTTTCAGCAAAGCTGTTTGCTCTCTAATCATAAAGCATATGCTCACTTTCTAAAAACAACATCTCATCCACTCCAGTCAAAGGAGTCCCCGCTTCCCATCCATTAACCACTTGTTTATTATTTGCAGTTGAAACATATTTACAGGTAATGCCAGGCTTTCAAATACTATTACCACCTCATAATGCGGGGCTGAGGAGAAATGAGCATTTTGACAGCGACTTTTAAATGAAAGCCACGGCTTGATGGAGGCGGGCGGCGGAGTCTGGCTGTTTTCCGCTGCCAATCATCAGATGTGGAAGCAGGCGGCGAGGGTGTAAGATGTCAGCGGCGAGATTGGAATATGATTTATTTACCTTCAGACGTGTCGCCCTGCGAGCTCGCCTGGAAAAACACACACACATGCATATGCGCGCACACCCCCGCGCAGGCGCAAACACAACGCGCCCTGTTAACATCAACCCCGCCACGTTGTTCGCTCTCGCTGACTCACGTCCCGCCGGCCGTGCCCGTGGCACGCAAGGTCACTCCACAGCGCGCTAATGACTGCGATCAATTATGGGGCGCAACATTAAAGGAGACTGAGACTCCCACATCTCAGGAGCCTCCGAGCTTTTTACCTCGTGGAGGTCACTTGTAGCAGACGGGGGATTCATCATGCCTCCTCAAACTTCCTGTGACCCACTTAAAAAAACACAGTACAGCACAAAATCAATGTCTGTCTGTTTGATTTCTTTTCAGATGTGAGTCATGACTGATTCTATTAAATGGGCAGCTCTTGAGAGGCATCCTCATGATCTTGCATCCACGGAAACTCCATGCAATGCCTTTCGTTTTTAAAAGTATTAGTATGTAGAGCCCAAGAATGGACCTAAAAGGTTGTGTAGCGATGTGTAGATGTGAGAATTTAAAAGTTTTGAATGTGGAGTTTTCGGATGTTTACACAGACTTTTCATTGAAAGCGCTTGTTGAGGCGGTTTTGTACATAGCTGAATGACTACTTGAAAATCTATTGATCTCTTTTTCATCTCTTGACAAAATAATTAAATAAAAAATAAAGATAACAATGTGCTTTTCTTACTATTCCTCGCTTTTGAAGATTAGACTGTTTTTATACTTTAGCAAGACGGTGAGAAAAATGCACATCACCCACTCACGTTTATTAAAGAAAAATGCTAGTGCATTAATACAAAAACAGATAAAAAGCATGAATAGATACAATGCTAAACAGAATGAAAATAAAAGGAGCTCAAGAAAAGCATTTAGGACACTGAGGATGTAAATAAAAACACATTTTAACTTATTTTCTGTATTTTTCAAACTATCAGTTTCACTTAAAAACTTTATTTTTTAGAAAAAATGTCAATCCGTGTTCTAATTCAGAGAGCCTTGTGTATCAATCTTTCTTTGAACAAGCTGTAAACAAGGCTAGGTGTTTATCCGAATAAGCTAACGTGGCTAACATGTAATAGTGTCGGATTGTGATTTTTTTTATGTGTTATTGACAAAGTTGGGAGTTTGCGTAGTCACAGTAACATTGATTTTAGCGGTATCAGTTTGCTTTTTCATGTGTTCCAAACAAGGTTTTTGAATACTTTAGTGCGGCTAACTTGTAGCAATGATTACTAACAAGGTTTTTAACTAGCGCAGTTCCAATAAAGTTTAATACTGTTAAATTAATTTAATTTAATTCACTAATAATGTTCAATAATGTTTTTTAATAATTATGTGTTTGCGCTATCAGTGTGTTTTTTGTGTGTGCGAGTTGCATACAAAGTTAGCTGTTTATGCAAATAAGCTAACGCGGCTAACATGTAGCGTGTTGGAATATGTTTTTTTTTTGTTCGTTTGTTTTTCCATGTTACTGACAAGCTTGAGAGCAAAGTCCCAATAACATTCGTGTTAGCTGTATCAGTGTTTTTTTATGTGGTGCAAACAATATTGGCTGTTAATGTGAATACGCTAAAGCGGCTAACGTATAGCGGTGTCAGATTCTGTAGCCTGGTTTGTGTTACTATCAATATTAGTAGTTGCTGTGGTCTAAATAGTGTTTGTTTTAGCAAAATTTGTCTGTTTTTAGGTGCTACCAACAAGTTTGGGTGTCAATGTGATCATGCTAATGTGGCTAATGTGTAGCATACCGGACTGTGTCATTTTTTTTACGTTTTGAGTTAGCGTGGTTACAGTAATATTTGTTTTGAGGGGCATCGGTCTATTTTTTTATATGTTACAAACTAGAGGTTTATGGGTATCGTGAATAAGCTAACACGGCTAATGCTCTTAAAATCGCTAATATGTAGCATGTTACAAAGAAGTTCTAACAAGAGTTATTGCAAGAGCAATTTATGTATCTCTAACTCTAGTCTTGCTAAATGTACCTTTATAATTTGGTGCGGCTTATGATATAAATTCAAAAAAAAATTTTAGACATGCATCTTAGAATCTGGTGCGTCCTATATTGCAGAAAATACCATAATGAAAACAGTAAAACTATATACACTAATAAGAATCCGTAAAACTTTATTCATTCAATTAAAAAGTAATCAAGCAGTTACAATTCCAAAAGAAAAAAAAAAAGATAAAATTAAAAAAAAATTAAAAGAATATTGTAATATTATTACTTAAAGTAAAACAACTTCAAAATCTAAAGAAAAAGCTAATGTTAATTCAATGTTGGCACTTCCTGTTTAAAGAATTCAGTTTTCTTAATGTCTCATAAACATCAATCACCATGGAAATGTTTGACGACACGCCACCATTTAGTTGGGAGAACCATTGGGAGGGGCGCATAAAAACTCAATCAATCATCAAAATGTTTCCTAACTTGGAGGAGATGTGTTCTACATTTTTATATTTAGCCAGTGAAAAAGACATAAAACCCTTCAGGGAAGAAAAAGCACCGTTGAAAATGGAGAAGTTTGCAGTTTGGCAGAATGAGAAGAGCGGCGACGTATCTGTGGAATTTATGTCGCTGATTGCATCGGGTCGATTTCAGAAGAACGCTCGTCTGCAACTTTAATCACTATTAATCTTTTAAGCTTTTAGTTCGCCATCGGTGCTTGTAGAGAGCGGCTTTTGAAGAAAGAGCAGAAGTAAGTACCCCCGCCACTGTTCTTTGTAAAGAGATGAGTGGAATCAAAAGATACTATTGAACCCAAACCCTCCACTTCTGTTGACTCAATCGTACGGTTTTATTTTTTCTATGGTCGATACGTCTGAGTCTGAAAGCTGTAATGAAAAATCTCCAGCAAGTTTCCATTTCAATAGCTTCTTCTTTGCTTCTTTGGTGCAGTCAAATTGATTTTTAACACTTTTTTTGGGTCTACTTTTACGTTTTTTGTCTTTTCCAGAAATATAGACCGTTGTAACCATGGAGGACTTACTTGGGATATTAGTACTGATACTTTGTTGTAGCTATAACTGTGACTGAGCAGAATTGGTAAAACTTTACCATTATTTGTTGACCTGACTTCATATAAGTTTGTTAATTATTTAAATGGGGTTGATGGGGTTATATTCAGAACACTTATTGTTAGTGTTTAACACCACGGTGGATATCTTCAGCACTTCTTCTTCAGCTCGCCCTGATCCTTGCCTCCCCTCCAGTTCTGTCACCGTGCTGTCATGACAACCGGTTCAGAACAGCAGACCTCCAGCTTGAATGAAAATAACTGCAATTTTTTCCTGCCGACTTTGCATGTTGATGCAAATTTACGCTCCGGGTTGAAGTTATTAGAGAGTTTCTGTCAGTGTGGCTCTCATTACTAACCACGTGGTAGTACTCTTAGACACAGCGTGGGACTTTCATGTTGCTGTCATCCAAAGAGCTACTATCAAAGGTAAACGACTCTTTTATTTTGGAGGGATTTCCCTCTTCATACCTTATTCCTTTGCGGGTGAAAAACTGGCAAACCTGTTCAGGGTATGCAGGTTGCCTGTATGAAATCTAAAGATCATAGACTTCTCATCAAGCTCCGTAGTTCGTAGAGAACACTTAAACAACACATAAGGGCCAATAAGATTGAAGTGGGTGAGTGGCAAGCACATAGTAGTAGTAGTCGATTTTTCCTACCGTATGTTCCATATGCGGTAGGACTTGTAGTTTCATATGCGGTGGGACTTGTAGTTTCATACGCGTTGGGACCTGTGAATTCATATGCGGTAGGACCTGTAGTTTCATATGTAATAGAACCTGTAGTTTCATATGCGGTAATACCTGTAGTTTGATATGCGTTGGGACTTGTAGTTCCATTGCGGAGGTACCGGTAGATCTATGTGCCGAAGGACCAGTAGTTCCATATGCGGTGGGACTTGTAGTTCCAAAGACGTTGGGACCTGTAGTTCCATACGCGGTGATACCAGTAGTTTCATATGCGTTGGGACCAGTAGTTCCATATGCGGTGGGACTTGTAGTTCCAAAGACGTTGGGACCTGTAGTTCTATACGCGGTGTTACCAGTAGTTTCATATGCGTTGTGACTTGTAGTTCCATTCGCAGTGATACCTGTAGTTCCATATGCGTTGGGACCTGTAGTTCCATATGTGGTGGGACCAGTAGTTCCATATGCGGTGATACCAGTAGTTCCATACGCAGTGGGACCTGAAGTTTGATATGCGTTGGGACCTGTAGTTCCATATGGGATGGAGCCTGTAGTTCCTTATGCAGTGGGACCAGAGTTTCACATGCGTCGTGACTTGTAGTTCAATATGCATTGATACCTGTAGTTCCATATGTGGTGGGACCTGTAGGCCCATGTAGTGGGAGCTGTAGTTTCATAAGCGGTAGAACCTGTAATTTTGTATGCAGTGGTACCTGGCACAGGTTGCGGGAAAAAACACTAAAATGAAATTAATCCTTCATATCATGTGTTGTGTTGCACTGATGAAAAAAGTGTATTTATGTGTTTTTAAGCCTCACATATTCTTGACTCCGACAATCAAGGAGTAAAACCAGCATCTTGCCTTTTCCCAATCAGTTTTTTTGTTATCCTTTATTTTCTGGTGCCAGATTTTCAGTCAAAATGAAGAGACATAAATAAGACTGTAGCAACACTTATAGGTAGGAATCTCACATAGGAAATATTGTGAGATTTCATGCAAATCTGAATCCTTTGACTCTAACTGATGGTTTTCAGTCATGCCGACATCACGGTTGTCATTCCCATCCTGCGGGGCAGAAGTGAAAGGATGACCTTATCCTTCAGTTTCAGAATGCAACCTCAGACGTGGACCTCCTGGAATTGAAGGAATCCTCAGAGGGCATCTCAGGTCTATTTCAAAGTGACACCATTCAATTGAGCAATATAGCCGTCCTTCAATTTATTCACGGTGGGAGTGTGAACACAAGGGTCATTAAGGAAGGAAATCGGTTATTCCGGACTTCAAGTTAGGAGTTTGAGCATCGTAAAAGTTTTTTGGCCCCGGAGCAGCTGTGAAAATGATGACTCTGGAGGAGGAAGCAGAGATGGAGTGCTTGTTGGTAAACGTCAGTGAGTTAGAGGCAAGTGTGAAAGAGAGGAATGTTACCAAACGAGGAAGGAGGAAAGAACAGTAGAAGAGGGGGAGCGCAGGGAAGGTATAACCAAAGGGGCTGAGAAAAGACAAATCAAGCCCCCATCTTTGGCAGAAAAGAGACTGATCGAGGGCATGAAGAGGGAGGAGGCGTGGAAAAGCAGCCATGATGAGATGGTTTCTACCAGACCATGAGATTGATGACTCTGCTTCAGTCAGAGATAGTGGAGGGAAAAGAGTGGAATAAGAAAAAGAAAAAGAAAAGCACCCTTGATGAAAAGAACCACTGCGTCCCCCAAGACTCGTCAAATCATACAGCCCGATAAAAGAGCGGGCCGCTGTTTTAGCAGCTCCCCCGTCGCACGCCGGAGCTTCTTTGCGCATCTCTAATGCCGACCGATCTGAGCTGCTGTCACATCACAAGAGATTAAGTCTGGAGCAAATAAGTCGGTTTGTGAAGACGGATTAAATTTTCTCCGGCCGTCGGAGACCGAAACGCTGCTAATCAATCACAGCCTCTGAATGCAAACTGACGTCTGAATCCAACAGAACATAATGCGGTTGTCATATTTTCAGCTGAAGCCGTCCATATGGCTCCCGTTCAATTAACGAAGCAACGTTTCTCGGTTGATGCGCTGGTTGCTCATTATGGAGGAAAATATGTAGAACCCAGATGCTAGGCTTGGTCTGACATTGAGTGGAGGGAAGGCTGGATGAAGAGGGTGAGAACAGAGGAATTAGAAGAAGTGGATTTTAATCTTTTCCCGTGAGATCCTTTCACCTTCTCTGGCTCTATCTGTCTTTTCCCTGATTGTTTCCCCCAAGAGGGATAAAAGAAAAGATGGAGGTTTGCAAACTGAGTTGCCGGTCAGAGCAGGGAGTCTTTGATGCTACGTTCACACAGGGCTCAGAAATATTTGAGTGACCTTTTCCAATTGAAAGTCTTTGTAAAGGCTTGTAATTGGGCATTTCTGACTCTTTATGACTGTTTCTGATGTTTTCTTTTACTCGTATTATCATAGTTTTTAGTTGATGGAATTGTTGGAAATGTATTTGTCTGCACCTAGATGCAGCGACTTCAAAACAAAACCAACTCTGACTTCATCTCCTGGGAACCCAAAGCCACAGATGCGCAGGAAATCATTTGTGTGTGTCCAGAACAGTATGACTGACTGTGATGGAGTGCAGATTGAATATAATCGTCTGTTCACTCACTGAAAGGGAAACTCTAGAAGAGAAGATTCTGACACTTGAGTCTTATAGAATCTTTTTGCATGGCTTGAAAATTAGGCATGAACTAATAGAATTTCTTTTCAGACCATTTTCAGAAAGAGTTTCAGGATAAGTTAGTTTTTTTGCCTCCATGATCAAGTCTTGCGGCCCTTGAATGCACATTAAAAGTTAGACAAATTTAAGCAGTTATTGGACTCAGATTTCATAGTCACGTATGGGAATGCGTCCTTTTCATATCAGGGAAGTGCCAAATTTTTGAAAAGTGATCATGAAGAATAAAATATTTATTGCGGTTTGTGCCTGGATGGAATTATATAACACCAAGTCTTTCATATATTGGAATAGAGTGGTGAAAGAAAACGTCTGGACCAAGATTTGCACTGGTCCATATTTCAGACCAAACTTCTCCCAACTCTAGGAACTGGTGCAAGTACAGCACATTCAAGAACCAGCGTTTAGGCTGACACATGCATGCCGGATGTGTACCTAGCATTAGACCACAGTGCTCTCATCACAGCTCTTGATGGAACGATGCACCACAGGGCCTGCACCTCTCAACTCAGTTTATGGGGTGTAATGAAACGGGGAATAAAAGTGCTGTTAAAAGTGTCACCAGCTCTTCTGCTGTAAATGCCTCTACAAAAATTTTGATGTGTAGTGTTACACATTTAATGAACGAGTGGGGTTTCTCTTTTTTTCTCATTTTAGGCGCTGGTAGGGAGGACTGCACGCCATCCAGGGAGCTACGATGGGTCTTGGTGAGGCTGTAGACGTGAACAGAAAAATCAAGGATGCTGCGTCAAAACGCCAACCCTGGACAGCACTGAAGCCCTTTGTCTAAAATTGATCTTGGCGGTACGACAGGGGCAGCCACAAGCTGCCGGATCTAACACGACCCATGGAGGCGTGGCCTCATCTTCTCCATCCCTGCGGCTGCTGGTAACGCCAGCCAAGTTAACAGCGATGCCGTCCAAGGTCTCATGCCTGTACTTGCTGACAGTGGTTTGCTGGGCCAGCGCCCTGTGGTACCTCAGCATCTCCCGCCCCTCGTCGTCATACGTCGGCCAGATGGCTTTTCCGGTACGCAAGGCGCCCAAAGGGAACAAGAATGCCACTTTTAGCAACATCCGCACGCGTTCTCTGAACCCGCACGACTTCGGCTACCTCATCAATGAAGACAAGAAGTGCGAGGCTGAGCCGCCGTTCCTGGTCATCCTGATCAGCACCACCCACAAGGAATTCGACGCCCGGCAGGCAATAAGAGAAACGTGGGGCGATGAGAGCACCTTTCCGGACGTGCGAGTAGTCACCCTTTTCTTGTTGGGGCGCAGCACGGATGCTGTCCTCAACCAGATGGTGGAGCAGGAGAGTCAGATCTTTCATGACGTAGTCGTGGAGGACTTTATTGACTCATACCACAACCTGACGCTGAAGACCCTGATGGGCATGCGTTGGGTGGCCACATTCTGCCCCAAGGCTCAGTATGTTCTCAAAACGGACAGTGACATCTTTGTCAACATGGAGAACCTCATCTATAACCTCCTGAAGCCCACCACCAAGCCTAGGAGAAGGTATTTTACAGGCTACGTCATCAACGGTGGGCCCATCAGAGACATACGCAGCAAGTGGTACATGCCCCGGGATCTTTACCCTGACAGCAAATACCCACCCTTCTGCTCTGGCACCGGCTACGTCTTCTCAGCAGATGTAGCCGAGCTCATATACAAGATCTCTTTGCACACCAGGCTCCTCCACCTGGAGGACGTCTATGTTGGAGTTTGCCTCCGTAAGCTGGGCATCCACCCCTTTCAGAACAGTGGCTTCAACCACTGGAAGATGGCCTACAGCCTCTGTCGATACCGCCGCGTGGTCACCGTCCATCAGATCTCCCCTGAGGAGATGCACCGCATCTGGAATGACATGACCAGCAAAAAGCACCTTAAATGTTAGCAGAGCTGGTAGCACATCCACCTGCAAGGCGGACGGGAGGGATTAGAATTCCTCTCGTTGTCCTAGGGGGGTAAATACTGGACCGGGCCGTCCTGATCAAGAGCTCTTGCTAGCAATTGCTTGGCCAGAAATCTGTGAAAAGCCAAAGCAATTTACTCGACGTGACCCGGTCCATCGAGGGGGTTTGCTTCCAGTGTATCTCTAAGATAAATCAAAGCGGGAGTTTTGTTTTACCAAATTTTGCAAGGCGGTTTGTCTTCTTTGCCAGCAGAGTTTCTTTCTCAACCAATTGTTCCAATCAAATTTGATAAATAAGGACTTACACACACTTTTGCAACCTCTCTAAATATGAATGTTCTTCTTGTTTTTTCTGTTCTAACTTGAGATGATCATGTCGAGAACTCTGCAGTAGTCATTCTAGAGGGATCCTGAAGTGGAATCGGCAGTGTTCCTCTCGGATGTTTTTCTTATGACCGATCACAGGTCTTTTTGTTGAAGAAACGGTTCCAAACAAAAAGATCAGTTGCCGTCATTCACACGTGAATGTTAACTCCTTTTAATGTGTAAAGTGCGGTCTCAGGCAGTGCTGTAAGCAGCCTGTAGACTGATCTATTTTCTATTACTTGAACATGGAGCAGAGCAAAGACGGTATCAGAAGGAGATACTGAGAACAAATCTTACATTTGAGTGCTATTTTTGTTTCCATTTCTTGGGTTAAAATAAACTGCTTTTTTAAAAAATAATTTTTGTGTTTTTTTCCAATGAACATTCTCACTGCAATTTGTTTCAGAAAAAAACATTGGGGATGTAACAAGACTGACTAAAACCAAGTGTCCTTGAAGATGTTTTATTTCTTTATCCCTTAATACAAAGTCTTTTGCAGGATTTAAGTGAAAGAAGGTCATTTTTTGGTCTAGTTTTATAGGGGGTAAGTGGAGCCTCAATGGTAATTTAGTGTAATTTGGTTTTTACAGCGCCAATTTACAACCGAGGGGGTCTCAAGGAGCTATGCAACGAATGTTAGGCACATCAAACCAAAGAAAATGGTGGATTGTGATAGGTATAATACAATTAATTCCAAATAATAACCCAATTCAGCCCTTATCAAACCACTAAGGCCAAATTGATCCAACTTTTTTCTAACAATGGCCTATACAAGAGCCCAAAAGATTATGTTGAAGCATCGGTGTACCTCGGTGATGAACATGCAAGGTAAAATCCATAAACTTTAAATGATTACTGGAACGAGTGAGACATCACCCTCAAACGGCTCCAACGACATAAGGTCAACTTTGTCGCCAATTGTTTGCTATATGGTCATCACCATGTTGGAACAAGAAATCAGCAGTAAGCAATGATTGTTTAGAGCTGTTCTAAGCCATTATTTCTTTGGCAACGACCCTTGCCAATCAGGAGTGAGTTTGTTGGAAGGCCACACCCCTACCACTTAAACATGGACTTGACAGAATCTGTCAAATGTTTTGAAAACAAGACATAAGACGACATACTTTTATTACGCCATCTGATTGTTGGGTTTATAACTTGAATAACTTGGAACCAGTACTTTCAGTTTGGAAGACAAGGGGGTCACTCAGTCTAGTTCTCAGGTTTTTAGGCAAAAACCTGATGCTACATTCTCTCGTTCAAGTGACCACTTCCAATGAAGTCTGTACAGATGTTCGGTCTTCCGTGTTCAAAACTCTCACTTTCATGCATCATTACACCAGTTTTTGTGTCTGTTTGCGAATGCTACGAACAAATGCACATTGAAAGCAAAACCAGTTGAACTTTGACCAATCTGGGTCTCAGATTATAGGAGACTCAGATTGGGACTCAAACACCGAACTGCCAACCGTTTGAAAACTGATCACGATAGAGAAATTATTTTGGCCGTTTATAATGGTCGGAATTATATGATACAAGTCTTTCATATGTCGGAACCGAGCTGTGAAAGAAAAGGCATGGAGCAAGATTTGTACCGCGTCGATATTTCACACAAGTCTCCTCTAACTTTGGGATAATGCCTGACAAAGTTTAGGTTTTCAGAAATTAAAGCACAATGTAGAAGCCTGAGCGGTTCTCCACTGTGTCGAATGGCTGCCTCAGAGAAATGCATTCATTTCTGATAATGCGCTCTTCAAACGACATTGTCCCACTTATATCATGATAACTCACAAAATAAATAAATATATAATCAATTTTTAGCATATTCATGTGGGTTTATTTTTCGATTTATCACAAAAGGTTGTTGCCAGTACAGACCTTGACTACAGCAGCAAAGAAAAGCCATAAAAATTCTGATTGTCATGATAGGTCAAATAAACAGCAGTTCAGACAGAAAGTTCACGTCTTACCGCTTGTTTTTTGTCCAGCAGAAGTTTGCTTTAGAGAAACCTGCGCAGTGATATAAAACATTTAAGCTAAGTGACTGGAACTTATTATTTAGGGGCGTATTATAAATGTGGATTATCACTTTTTTATCCACACCCAGCAGCCAATCAGAATCGAGTATTCACCCATTGTATTCAACCATTGTATAAAGACTAGTATCGGGTAGTGATTGACATAAACACGATATACCAAGAAGTTCAAGAATCTCAGTTTAGCACGCTCTTAAACATGCCACATGCTGTTTACGAAGCTTAAGGAAAAAGATCCAGACCGTCTCTCTGATCACCTCCTTTTGTTCCATTGGAAAGACCTCAACCAGGCAACCATCTAAAATACCTTCTGGCTACAAGTTTAAACCACCCCAGCTAGATCCAATCAACGTGG
Organism: Oryzias melastigma; assembly: GCF_002922805.2. NCBI lineage: Eukaryota > Metazoa > Chordata > Actinopteri > Beloniformes > Adrianichthyidae > Oryzias > Oryzias melastigma. The sequence goes on along the minus strand of NC_050513.1, from coordinate 9,851,672 downwards.
AAGCAACAAAACACAGACTCCTCCTGACTCCCTTTGACGGAAACGTATCTTATTCTCTCTTTTTCAGACAACCTGGAACGCTATGCTTAATTAGTTTGAGAAAAAAAAAAAATAAACAGCAGCAGAAGTGCAGTGTTCATTATGTCTGCCGTTTGCTGCAGCAGCTGGGCTTGGTTTGAAGCTCAACACAACACCTGACACATCACAAGCAAATGAATGCCAAGGGTTGCTTTACTCTCCTCGTGGCTCTGCAAACATGCTGGAGTGGCAAAGGCAGCGTCTGTGTAATTAGCAGCTGAAAGGGCTTTTTCAGTCGTCTCGTCCTTACAGGCGAATTACTGCAGTGAGAATTTTACATGTTCTTTGAATATGATGTGAAATTAAGCAGCAGAGCTGTCCTGGTGGTGAAGTTTTTTTTAAATATATAAATCTAAATTTATATATGTAAATGCTTACCTATGTATATGTATGTATGCATATATATGTATGTATATATTGTGTGCACGTATATATATATATATATATACGTGCACACAATATATACATACATGTATATGTGCACATATATATATGTGTGTATATATATATATATATATATATATATATATATATATATGCGCACACAATATATACATACACACATATATATATGCATACATACAGTACATGGGTTAGGGACCAGAGGCATCCGCGAATATGCCAAATCCGCGAATACGGAGAATCCCCCACCTCGGCGGCGGAAAGATGTCCACTACCATTCCATACTTACCAAAAACACTTCTGATCATGCTTTATAAAACATTTATTAAATTATATTAGAGTTTTACTCAAAATAAATGTTTTTTTTCTTTAATTCAGACCAAAATAATGTACAGCAGGGCAGCGCCAGCCAACTTTAGGATGCAGATAAGGAGTGTCACTCTGTATTAAAATCAGGAGCATGTGCTTCTTCCTTCTTCAAATAATAAACAGCTGACTGTAATTCTCTTCCACTATTATCTCCTTACTAAAATTGATTTTTTTTCGTCCGCTTCTGAGTCAGCTGATGCCATTTCTCCATGTAGGGACATGGCGAGAGGAGCGTTAGTGCAGACGGGTGCTCAGCGAAAATGTAAAAGCGCGAATAAAGAAAAAGCAAATATGCGGGAGAACACTTGATATACAGTATATATATATATATATATATATATATATTTATACAAACAGGTACAGGGGTTAGGGACCAGAGGCATCCACAAATAGCCTGAATCCGCGAATGCGACATGGAGAGAGGAGGGGGAGTGCGGACGGGTGTCCACCTTGCGCTCCAAGTGGGCTCCGCTGTGTGGAGATACACCTCAGCACCACATCACCTCCTTCAGACACAAAAGTTTCATATAAGCATCTTGAGTTGTCTGAGTTTCTGTGACAAACCGAAAGAGTAACTGTACCGAAAAAAAAAAATTCAGCAAAAATGTGAAACCGCGAAAGAAAGAAAAAACGTGAATATGTAGGAGAACGCTAGATACACACACACACACACATATATATATATATATATTATATATATATATATATATATATATATATTAGTTACATTTAGATTCCACAAAAAAAATAATTCCCACTCACTTAGGTCAAAATCTCCCTTTTTTATCTCTCTATCCTTTCTTACACAGGTTCAAACTAGTGTTTCATCATTAAAGGTGAGAACACTTTCTAGCATGCCACTCTTGTCGTAGCCTCATTTCAAACAGATGGCTGCCTTCCCTGATTTTTAAGTTTCTACCCGCTTTAAGGACTTCCTGTTCGTTTTGCTGCCAAATGCATGCTCGAAGGGATCTCTATCCATTCCAGCTTTGCTGAGAAGTCTTTTATTTTGCATTGTCTGTGCGAAGATAAAAGTGCTTTTAATTATTCTTGGTTTGCATCCAGTGTCGGAGCAGCCAGTGTCTCTGCGTCAGAACATAGATTCTCTCAGCTGATGAGAGAAGACTGGGAAAATCAAGGTATTCTAAAAAAGTTTCACTTTCAAAATAGATCAATTTTCTCCAGCATTTAAATGACCTTACTTAGAATCATCAACAAATTTAGTGTTTTTTTTTTTTTTGTAGAAAAAAAAAGGCAAGCATTGTTGTTTTATCCCATTGAACAACGACACTAAAAAGTCTTTTCTTTCTAGTGTTCAGAATTGAAACGTTTGTTTTGAGTTCATAAAAGCCTCTCTGACTTTTGCTTATTTGCTCATAACAGTGTGAACCCTGAAGGATTTCTATAATTCTTTATTATGAACTGGAAATGAGGTCAACCAAACAGATGTCTTTGGCTTGTTTACTATTATCTTGTTTTTATGAATCGTTAAAATAATTTTCCTTTCATATTTTCTTTTCCTAAAATACCACTCCAACAATATTATTTTCTTTTGTAAAATCATTCCCAGTAGTGTTTTAATAATGACTGTGTAGTTCTTAGCAAAAATCAAAAAGATTCTTTCTAGATAAATAATTCTGGCTTGTGGGTGGGACTCTTGGCTCAGAGAAACCCCGCCCCCTTCCCCTCCCGGTCGCTGGGGGCAACGTCAGCATTTTTCTAACATGTTTTTTTTTTTTTTTTTTGATCAAACGCAATTTGAACTAAGAAATAATAAGAAACAGTTTTAAACGTGAATGATTTTATGTAAAAAATGTATTTTAATAAATATCTATAAGGAAATTTAGGCTTAAAATTGCATTTCTCAGTATTTTATACTCAAATAATTTTGAATTTGGAACAGACTAAAAAAATCTCCATTAAAAAAGATGTAGATAATATGCTCAAACAACACCCAACCATGTTTGTTACATGTGAATAACAGACTAGTATTGCTAACAGAAACGTTAGCTTACTGTAACTACCGATGTGTTAACTCCCAACCTTGTAGGTAAGACATAAAAAAGTCTGACACTGCTACACACTCGCTGCATTAGTGTCTTCACAATAGCTGCAATTACCAACCTTATTTAAATTACGTAAATAATCAAACTGTTTCGACTAAAATACATCTTTCTGTTACTACCTTAACTCTAAAACTTGCTAACTTGTAAGTAACTTGTAAAAAAAAAAAAAATTAGTTACATGTTAGCCACGTTATAGTACTTAGAATACCTGAAACTCCCAACCACATTTATAATACGTAGAAAAATAAACCCAAAGATCCAAAAGAAAATTGCTGTGACTACGCTAACTCTAAAGCTTGCTTGTAACATAAAAACATTTGACACCGCTACACATTAGCTATGTTATCGTTACCTGTAACTCCCAGTCTTGTTTTCAACACATAGAAACACAGACTGATACAGCTAACAGAAACATTACTGTGACTACGCTAACTCCCAACCATTTTAGCTAAACTTAAAAAAAAAATAAGTTTGTCACGCTACATGTTAGCTTAAATACACTTAACACCCAAACTTGTTTGGAACACGAAAAAACAAACGGAAATCACTAAAAGAAATGCTACTGTGGCTAGGCTAACTCACAACCTTTTAAGCCACACGTAAGAAAAAATAAATAGTCCGACACGCTACATGCTAGCCATGTAGCATTTTGACAAAGCTTCTAAAAATCACTTAGAAACTCCAGACTATAGGCCTAAAGTGTACTGTCAATTTAGAGAAAAACAAAGGCTTTTAAGTGTGCCTCAAAGTATGTAAAAAACTGTAAGTATTAATGAAACTCAATAATCAGCAGTTGTAAAAAAATGATTGATATTTTGTTTCTCCTGACAGGTGGTTTTGTGTTTGCGGGTTGGATCTGTGAGCTCTCAGACATCATCAGCTCCATCATCATCTGAAGGAAGCAGCTCTGGTCCTGCGGGACTCCAGGGTGGAGAAATGAAAAATGTCTTTTGTTCTGCACAAACAGAGACGCTCATGATCAGGATCTTCTTTTTTTTTCCCCTCCACTCCCTTCAACAGTTTGACTGGAAAACCTTCTGGGACTTTTGGAGGCGAAAAACTCTTCAGAACACAACTGCTCCCACTTGGCCTGTTTGCCTTTTTCTTTTTTTTAACCTCTTTTGATCCATTTCTGGAGCAGTTTCACACATAATTTGAAGACCAGTGAAGGATTTTGGGATGTTCTTTAGCCCTATCGAGTGTAAAAAAAAAAAAAAATCACCTGCCCCACTGTTATCAGTTAATGACTTTATTCTCTTCCAGGAACGACGAGCTTTGCCTCCTGTGTTGTTACACACGTGAAATAATTGTTATTCACAGCTTCTTCTGCTTGCTGTTCTCTGATCACCGCCAGCGGCACATGCACTTTAATACGATACACTGAGTAATGGAAAGCCCGCTCTGTAATTGGCTGAGCATTGGTAGAAGTTAAAGGGCTTGTGAGGTAAACGGGGCTTGTAACGAACGAGTGGGAACACCCCCGGACATGAACGGCGAGGGTCTAGACGGCTCAAAAGGCTGGATGCCAATTATATCGATTTATTTGTCTTCAAAAAAGCCTTTTAATTGAAAAGAAATAAAGGTTTTTAAATAATTTTGTGAATGCTTAATGAAAAAACAAGAATCACCCCTCAAATCATCTGATGTGGATCAAATTTTTGCCTCTTTTGGGAGATTCTTGTCTCTTTTTACTCACTTTAATGGCGTTAAAGGAAGTTGAAGCCCTTTTGATTTTGAATTTGGTTTATGTTCAGCTGTCAAAGCAGAAAAATACTTAAGGAAAATACATAGATATATCAAATTTTAGATAATTAGTCATGACTTAATTGGAAAAATAATATTTAAAAGTAAAATAAAATACACTTCCATATACATTTAGAAAGACATACATAGGTATATGATGCAATTATAAGACTGCATGACACATTGAATGGTAAATGTTTAATTGAATGCTTAAAACAGGAATAAGAGGAGGCGAAATTATATAATTCCACCCCAGTTATGATTTTCTTAACTTTTTTTTCCTTTTATAATCTGATTTAAAACTTTTAATTATTTGTATTTTACTATTCCAAGCACAGAATATTTATCAAATTCAGAAGTGTTAATAATATGAAAGGTGATTATTGATTGAACAGGATAATGACCTAAAACATACCCCTAACGCAGCCAAGGAACGATTAAAAAAAGAATCATATTTATCTATTTACCATTCATTAACCAGGAAAGTCCCATTGAGATCCATTGATCTCTTTTCCAGTGGAATCCTGGCCAAAAGGGTAAAAGTTACATACACCCAAGACATTTCATACAAATTAAAAAAATATTCAAAAGTTGAAACTTGCTGCAGATAATTGGTTTATTTTCCAGGTATTTCAAAATAGCACATAAATTAAGGTCATATCAAGGTCACGGAGTGTCTCTGGATCTCTGTTATAAAGGGTTTCCAAGCAACAGCCACCATCTTAATGATTTAGAAGTTATTTGCAAAGAAGAATGTACCAAAATTCCTTCTGATATGTGCAGAAACCAGATTATCAACTACAAGAAACGTCTGTACTGATAAAGGTGTGGCTACAAAGTACAATTTTTTTTCAAACAAGATGGTTCAAATATTTATGTCCTTCAAAGAAATGCAAAAAAATTAAAGGTCAATTCTTGATTTTCTATCTCTCACTGTTCGAATGAACATTCCATTAGAATGACAGACTTTCGATTACTTTTTAGGTGGGCAAACATAAAATCACAAGGGATCAAATACTTATTTATTTTTTTTATTGTTCCACTGTTTGGTTCGCCCCAAATTGCCGCCTCCCTGCACCTCCTCCACTGAGGCCTCCATAGCATGTTTTTCTAATGAAAAAGTTGCAAAATGAATAGGAGCAATCTGCCATCTGCGCGCTGCCATTTTCCCCAAGGTAAGAAGAGAAGGCTCCCAGGGAGCAGCTGGAGAACCGGTCCGCTGACTCCTCCAGGAGAGGGGGAAGCTTCGGCATGCAGGTCATCGTGAATCATTTTGCAGGAATGCGACGTAGCTGTTGGCAAATTCTAGAGGTCATGGTCAGGTTTACAATCACTTTGTAGATTTTTAAAAATATGACAATGTTTTAGAGTGAAAATTCTGACCTGAACACCTTTTTCGGCTTCTGATTTTCACACAAACAATGTAACTCTTGCTGCCGTCTGAGAATCCATTTGGGAGTATTGATCAAACTTTATTTATTATAGGAGCCACCTTTTCATTTTCATCAAATAACATGCGACAAATGATGCGTGGCGAACATTTCACGGCCGTCTGCTGTCAAGGCTTAACAGTTGAGTTGATTATCTTCTCTATGAGGCACAAAGACGCCGAGCTTTCCGACGACCCTTCATTTCCAGTAAATGTTCAGGAAACTGTTATTTATTTGCTACCTTCAAAAGTCAAAGCTCGATGTGGCTCGGTGATCAGGAGCTCGGCGGCCATTACTCTCTGTCCCGACTGCTGGGTTATACTCGCTTGATAAATACACGTCAGGGAGGTCGATTTTTCTTCCTGAACATCCACTTTTGTTTTGAAATTACTTCTCTGCAAAGCAAATCAATGGCAGAGAAAGGCAGCTCTCCACCTCCCGTCTGGCCTGTGCATCAAAGTCCGACGTATCTTTTTTCTGCAGAGTCAAGGGTCTGTCCGTCCATGTCCGGCAACTCTTTCCACGCGGCAACTCAGACGTGTAAAACAACCCGAAAAATTGCTTCCTGGCATTAATATTGATATCTGCCGGGAGGAGCGGAGCCCCGTCTAAGACAGCGTTTCAGCAGCATGAATTATTTTCTGTCATCCATAGCAGATAGATGGGATTTAAATTGGAAGCATACATCAGGGCGTGAGGCAGGGCACCGCAAACACTCAGCGGAGGCGACGAGTGTGACAGCCTGGGCTGAATTTGAATTTGCTTGAGCGATGAATTAACTCTTAATGTCCACGGATGAAAGACGATCCCCCCATCAAGAGCATGGGAGGATCTCAGCTTCACCTTCTTCTGAAAGCAGCAGCCCTACATTTATGACCAGCTGCCGCATTTGGGAGAATATTTGGATTATTAGCATGAGAGAGGAGCGTCGTAATGAACGGTGGAGAGGAGGGAAGGTTTTGTTCAGAGAGCAGGTGGAGGAACGAGGCACCTCTAGAGAAACATCTGGATCATCTCAAGTTAGAAGCTAATCAAAAGAGAAGCTCAATTTTTTTATAGTCCTTCTAGATTCAAACCAACTTTAACATTCACACTGCGCTGGTTTCTGTACAGACTAGCTGTGACTCTGCCTACTTTACTGGTGATCCATGGAACAGTCACAGCCGCCTGCACTTAGTTCAAGTGACCACGCCCAACAAAAAAGTCTATTTTGAATAAGGCTGCCACGATTAGTCGACTAATCGACGATTAATCAACTATTAAAATAGTCTACGACTAATTTAATAGTCGATTAGTCGTTACTTTATATAAAGTTGAAAGTTATAATGGCATTCTGCTAGCTTTTTGGACTATTTTGGCATTTTTTAAAAAGTTTTTTAAGGCTATTTTGGAGTTTAGCTGATATTTTAGCTACATGCTAGCTATTTTGGCTACTTTAGGCTTTTTTTTGTTTTTTTTAGGGTATTTTTGAGTTTTGGTTTTGCGCTACATGCTAGCTATTTTGGCTAATTTAGGCTTTTTTGTTTTGTTGTTTTTTAGGCTATTTTAGAGTTTAAAATTTCAGCTACATGCTAGCTATTTTGGCTAATTCATGCTTTTTTTGTTTTTAGACTATTTTGGAGTTTTGCTAATGTTTCATATACATGCTAGCTGTATTGGCTAACTTAGGCTTTTTTCAGTTTTTAGGCTAGTTTGGCATTTAACTAATATTTTAGCTAGCTATTAGCTTCAGCGATTTCAGCTATTAGCTTCAGTGTTTTTAGCTTTCAATTTCAATTTTCTTTTTTTTATTCAGTTAGTTTAAAGCTAATGATGGTTAAGATGTGTGCTCTACATCCAGTTTGTCCATGACCTGATTAGTCGACTAATCGGAAAAAAATCATCGATGATTGGTCGAATATTAAAATAATAGTTTGTGGCAGCTCTAATTTTGGTGGATGCAAATGCGCGTTTCAGACTGCCACATTCAAAACTCTTGTGTTCCCGCCTAGCTACACAAGTTTTTAAGTCAAAACTAAACCAGTTTAACTTTGACCAATCATCACTCAGAGCCGGTAGCGACACACGGATGGTGCCTCTTTCATCCATCGGAAATCTATGGGAATAAAGTCATTGTAAAAGAAAAAGTTGGAACTCGATTATATATTTAGCACAAAAATGCTTATAACTGTAAGTACGTGCACTAGTATTGGGTAGCGACAGTACAGTGTGAACACCGTGAGCTAAAATTTGATCTTTTGAACGACCAACTCTTCAACTATTTACGCAATAAACGCAACTCCAATGGATTCTGATACGGAGAAAAGCTGCCACGCATCAAAATCAGCTGATTTAGAGTATGTTGATTGCGTAAACACTTTACTCATGTCAAGTGTTACATATTAGCGCAAAGCTGCTTTCCCAGTTTCATTTTTTGTAGGAATTTTGCAAATTGTGTAAACAGTTGAAGAGTTAAAAAAGTTCAGAAAGCATCAACACTGGAGCTGAAGCTCAGATGGCGAAGGGTTAAACTGATCTCAACAAACTCATTTCAGTCCAGTCAACACAAACTAAATCAATTTTAATAGTCAAACATTTACAGCATATAAAAGTCAGAGATGTAAAGTCTAATTTTAAAAAATCCAATCCAATTGAACAAAATTAGTTCATTTCAGTTGTTAATATTACAATAACTACATTAGATTGGATAATTTAACTTATCTATGTGATGATTTACTACTTTGGTTTTATGCTGTTGCTCATTTTTTCCTTTCTCTGGTTTCTGTGCAGCCTGGCTGTGACTCCGCCCACTTTCCTGGAGCAGTCACAGCTGCCTGCACTTGGTTAATCATCCCTGACTGCATTTTTAGGAACTCTCTCTGAGCCCTTAGAGTCAGCTCTTCTTGTGTGGTTTGCAGTCACCTGTGATTATTAACCCGTAAATAAATCTTTGGCATTTTGCTTTGAATATGTTTGTGGGTCTTCCCTGCATCTGGGTTTCCTCCTGCTAGCCTGACTGTGACAATCGAATGCATGTCAAATTAGGCAAAAATGTTCCAACATTTTTACTTGATAATGTTTCAGTTTCAGTTGTTATTCCAATTGATTTTAGATCAAGAAAATTCAGTCAGGTCAAACAACTTTTGAGAGACAACTATTCCATTTCATTGGTTTGATCCACTAATATATGGATATTTTAAAAAATCTGATTAGGTTCATATTTTATTCTAATTTAATAAATTTCACTTTCATCTGATTGATACAGTATGCTCAAAATTAAAGCAGTTACTTATAGCCAAAGCAAGTTATGTGTATAATTTAGGAAATTTTAATGTTTGGTGATTACACTTAGCAATTTGGTGTTTTTTATTTAATTCCTTAAGTTTATGTTAATGTAATCAAATTAAAAAGTGGTTAAACCAAAGTTTTCGAAAAATGTCTTGTCTCCGTTTACCAATCCCTGCATTCAAGTCATCCCTTCCAATTCAAAATCTATAATTTTTAGGGCTTTTGCATTCAAAACTCTCATTTTCATTCAAGTTTTTATGATTGTTTTAAGGCTTTATGTAGAAAACACGCATTCAAAGCTGAACCAGGTCAAACTTTGACCAATCAGGGACTCTGATTTATTAGTGACAAATTCACGAAAGTGCCAATTGTTTAAAAATAGATTGCGAAGGATAAATTTTTTCTTTTTCCTGGGCAGAATTATTTGACACTACATCTTTAATTTATCGGAAGAAAAAAAGCCTGGAGCGAAATTTGAGAGATTTACATTTACATACTTTAACATTTTATATGAAAACTCAACAGTCCTTTGCTTTAATCAGCAGTTGCCCAAGTAACAAGAAGAAATAGCCCCTCCCAGCTTGTCCAGTGTGAGCACAGTCTGCATGTAGCTTCATAATGACATAAATATTTATTGCAGACATATTTTAGAATGTTTTGTGTTTATTTATGTCATGAGGACAATATTCTTCACTGGACTGTAAAGCTGCTGGCAGTAAAGATCAAAAAACAAACTTCTGAAATTCCATTGTCATTTTAAACATGGATGCTCGCTGATATTAAAGTCATTTTTTCACAAGTCGCTTCAGGTGAGAAAATGTATGTATTCAGTGAAGTTATACCGTCAGGAAATTGCACCTCATTGATAATGCACAACAAGCGGCGGTACGCTGAAACGAGACTGGATCATTCCACTGACTTTAATCTCCTTTAAAACTACAGGTTTCTTAGTGATCAGATTCTTTTAGCTGAAGTTCAAAACTGAAATAGAGTATCTGTTTTAATTGTGAAATTTCTCCACTGAAGCCAGAAACAGAGAATTTAAAGAATGAAACAAAGTGAATTATACTCATAGCTCACATTTTAAACTCTTAGCTGTACGGGTCAGACATCAGAAATGTAAATCCCAAACCCTTTTGCACTTTTTTCTGCCTCAAATCTGAATAATTCAGCAGGTCTGCTTTAAAAGATAGTGAAATTCAGCAGCTTAGAAAGTGAGCGTGACCCGAGCTGTTCCAGCGAGGACTCAGACTAAGGTTTATGATGAGCGTACCCCCCCGCTACTGCCCCTCAGTGAGCCACAGGACACCCCCAATCTGAAAAGCTAATGCTTTCACCAAAAACATTTTAAGAGGCAACTTTTTAAGGAAAGTGTTCTGAATAAAAAACATTTTTTGATGATTTAAAAATATTTATTAAGCACTAAAGCATGTTTTCTGTTCTGCTTTCAGAATAAGAGTTGAAGTAGTGGCACATACTTTTAAATAGAACAAAGTACATTTATTTATTTATTTTATTTTATTTTTTGTCGTAAAGACACAAAATTTGAAACATCTTTCACTTAGGATCACGCCAAATTAGCATTTTGTAACTGTAGTGAAAATTCCTAATTAAAATTGGGCTAGTTAGTTTATCTAGTTTTAGTTGTAATTAGTTTTATATTACTCAACATTTGATCAAAATCCTCCAAAAAAAGCATCTTAGTTTTTAGGTCCTTTTTTTTTTTTTACTCACAAAGGACAGAATTGAGAACAATTTGAGACAATTTTGAGACTTTTTAAAGATTTTTGTCAAAAAGAGCTTTAAACATTTAACATATTAGACAATATTAAACAAGTAAAAAAATAGTTTGCATTATATAGACAAATAAAATGAAAAGGTCAAAACAAATTAAGCCATAATAACCAACAGCCTTTTTCTTTAGAAACATATTTTTAAATGGAGGTTTACTGCTAATAAAAACACAACTGTTTGTCCTGAGCTCCAACAGATATAAAGCTTAAAAATCGCTGTATTTTAGTGCTGGACGGATCGATCCAAAAATATCGACTCACTTTGGTATCGGATCGATTCCTGCCTGCAGATATCGATATTTCCACTCTTGTTTGAAATGTTTCTGTATCTGCAGAAGGACCCAGCTGAGTTGCTGCCTCACGAGTTACTTTTTAACGTTTTTATTATTTTATTTAAAAGCTAAGAAGTTACTAATTATTCATGTTTCTACTAGGGCTGTGAACATTAACGCATGCGATAAATTAAAAAGAATTAACACGTTAATACATATTAACTCAAATTAATCAAAGAAACAGTCCTTCACTTTAACTCAGCGGTTCAGGCTTCCACGGCGTGCGTTAAAACATTTCATTAGGTATTATCCCATTTATACTATGGTCACTTACAAAATAAGTAAACATTCAATCATTATATCGTATCATAAAAAACTAAATATCATGTTAAGTACTTTATTCTTGCTATTTTCATGGTTTAAATCACTTTTCACAAAAAGCGGACTATTAGATCCGTGGTCTGATGCCATGTTGTACAAATACATTTTACCTGGTAAAACTTTGCGATTAATCGTGATTAATCCCAACACAAAAGTGCGATTAATCTGATTTTTTTTTTTTGTAATTAATTGACAGCAGTAATAAAAAATAAATGTTCTAAATGTAGAGTTTCATGTGTGATTTCATATTGAGATTATTTGCAAATAATAATTATTCGGCAAAAACTGAGACAAAAAAAATTATAGCGATTAATCGCAACTAATTTTTTGCAGGTTTACGATTAATTAGGGAATTTTTTAAAAATTGATTCCCGGCCCTAATTTCTACCAGTTTCTTTTTTTTGTAATATTTCAGTTGATTTATTTTTGTATCATAGTTACTCGTTTGTTTTGGTTTGTAGATTGTTTTACGTTCACTTCCTCACTTTTTATGTCAATACGTTTTTATTCTAATAAGCCGTTTTTCATTTAATTGAAAATATTGTCCTGATTTAGTTTTTTTTTAATGTTTTCAAGTAATTTAAGAAAAGGAAGCCACAAAAACTATTTACAGCGATTATAAACATTTGAAAAACATCAGTATTTCACTGTAAAAAGTATAACATTGGCTCAATTAACAAAAGTTCTGTAATTTGTTACATTAAGAAATATTAGTTTTCATAAATCAACATTTTGAGTTGTCGGTTCACTAAATAAAAAAAAAAGTAATTTGATAAGAAAATAATAATTTTAAATGTAATAAATTGCAGAACTTTTGTCAATTGATCCAATGTTTCACTTTTTACAGTGGGCTGATCGATATTGAGCATTGATCAGATACCGATCAAAATCACCTATATCAATACCCCTACTGTATTTGAGTCCAAATCCAATGTTTTCTTATTTGAATGAATGAAATGGTTTATTTAAAGTAATCAGGTCATAATACATGAAATAACATATCTCATAATGAATCACAAGTAGGAGTGGAGGGAAACGAACTTATATAATCCACCCCGACTCAACCATACCATTTTCTCTACATTAATTATCAATATGTGGTTCAGGACTTGATATCAAATATTAATAGATTCAGGCTATTAAGATTTGTTTTTTTTCCACTTCTGATCTGCCATTGTTTCCGTTCAAGCATTACAAGAGTAACAGAGTTCCTCAAGGAGAAAGTCAAACATTTTTCCGCCGTCTTCCGAGCCACCGGCCCTAAAGGGAGTTCGCAGCCTCATTTGGAGTGTAATGAATCTATTAAAGCCACCACCATCTCACCTGACCCACATCTGAAATGTAGGTTTGCTCTTCGGTGTTCCAGCCGTCGGGGGACACGCTGGCGGAGACAGCAAAGATAAAATGCAAGAGTGGGTTATAATGGCCTTAACAGACTCAACCGTGTTTCTCTTGAACTGCATCCTTGTCAGGCTTGTTTGTCTCTGTTCCTTTTTCTTTTATTTTTTATTTTGGCTCCAAAAAATCCTTCCATGTCTGGAAATTGAATTCAAGCTTAGGCCTCCGTCTCCGCTATCTGCTTCCCTCCTCTGTGGTTTCTCATCGTCTCATTCGGCGAGGCTTAAGAAATCCCCGGCAGATGCCTGAGAGACTGGTTGGCAGTTTCAGTGCTGTTGACAGAAAACAAGACTTTTTATTGTTAAAAAAACAAAAAAAAACAAGGCTATTTCCAGTAGCTGTGCAGACATGGAATGCACAAACTGATAGACAGAGTGGAAAGAAAACAAAGAGTCCTGCATCGTGTTTGCTGTTGTTTGACATTTTTCCTGCAAACGTGTCAGCCCAAAAGGTTTTGGTGAGCACAAGTGAAAGAAATGCTTACACGGTGTGCCTGTCAAAATAAAAGCCTTTGGTCCCAGGAGAAAGCTTCTGATCAGCGCCACATCACCCAAACAGCTCCGCCCCCTCCGTTGACCCAGACGACCTCTTACATGAATCGATTTAGTGTTTCAACTCTGATAGTTTAGATACTTTAGATGGTGTATTCACCATTATATTGTGTTTGGGTTAAAATTGACCCGTTTTCAAGTGTGGAAAATGGGTCAATTTTGAACTGAACACAATATATAAGTTAAAAAGTAAAGAAAAAAAATCTGAAATGGACTCAACGCTTAAACATACTACAGCCTGGGGGTCATATGTGACCCGTTAAACTATTTAATGTGGCCCACCAAACTGGAAAGTGATTTTAATCACACTTATTTATGTTTTATGTTCCTTGTAGTTCATGTCTCTCCCCACAGATGGCGCACTATAAATAAATTCACCTTTGTTAAGTGCAGAACGTTATTCGGAATTCATGTAATGTTTAAAGAATTGTTGTTTTTCCAATATTCATGTGTAATTTCCCCCCAAAAAAGACATTTATGTTACAGTACAAAGAGATAGATTTGGTTAAAATAGCTTGATTGATTTTCATATTCACCAAGGACAAG
>NC_050513.1:9815330-9837292 GCF_002922805.2 Oryzias melastigma | reverse complement strand
CACCATTTGCCTGAAGTGGAGTTTCTCCATTATTGGTGAAAATGGCACTAAATTGAGATCAAAAACCCCCATTTGGGACTGAAAACTCCAAAATGTGCTGTTTTAAAACAATTTTCAATCAAGATTAAAGCATCTTATTGTCCAGATGCCGTGTTATTTCTGTCTTTTACAAGGTGAATTACCAAGATGAGCCACAAATCTGCTCCTGGTCCGGCCCTTGTGTCAAATTTTAGAACCCTTTGTGGCCCACGAGGAAGACAGTTTTCCTATTTCTGGTCTAAAGGGTAACATTTTGCCAGTAACACGTGTATAAGGAGGAGCACTCTATTGAAATATCAACAAACAAATTTACTGCTCGACGCCTTGACGACCCTGGCGTGACGCAGCCGCCAACATTTTCCTGGACTTCATTTGTCGACACAGCATGGAAAACCTGGATGATGTTGAGCGAGTAGCTTGTGTTTCTTTGTTTTGGAGAGCTCTACAAAGACGCCATGTTTTCCTCACCAGATCATTCATCGTCTCTCCCGGTGCGGTGTACTTGGCTAAACGTTACATCTGTCTGTGACCCAGTCTGAACATTGACCCGAGAGGGGGAAAATACTAATAAACCTGGAGGATCTTTTTATTATTGTCTCAGTAACTGTATAAGATAAACATAGTTGATAAAGCTAAAGCACTCGTGCCCGTGGCGACTCTCTGTCTAATGACCAGACAAGCGCCTTGTTCTGAAAGCACAGCAAGCTACCGCTAGCTCTACTGGATCCTGGGCAGTGGTGCTTGCTAGCTTTGGCGGAACCCAGGCAGAAGAGCTAGCTAACACGCTACGCTGTGCACTAGCGTAGCGCGATTGCTCCAGCTCCATGGGCCCTCTGATGGGCTGATGACCTGTCCAGGGTGTATCCCAGAGCAGTGGAGGCCAGTTTTCTTCTACATACATGTACATACACACACATACATGTATGTAGATCTTTAGAAGCTCGTCTTCTCAAAAGTAGTACAAAACTTTTCCACATGAATTGCTGAGAAAATAAAGTGCTGCTTCTAAATGTAGCCAAACTAGTACTTTTAAAACAGCTCAGCTGCTTGAACAGGTGCTTTCCACAAACATCTAAGTGCAATGAAGCAGCGTGACAGAGTGAAGGAAAGCGTTTGAATATGTCTTAGTCACTTTCTTTCTTTCTTTCTTTCTTCCTGAGAGTCTGCACTGCAGTTTTCTCACACACTGAGGTAAACACATTTTTCAACGCTTGTCGCTACAACGTTGTACACATCACTCTGATCCATCAGTGAATTTGAATCTTTTGTTGTGAAGTTCAGCAGGATTTTGGCCCTCTACGTTTACAGCATTTTGACAGAAGCTCTGCGGGGTCTCACTCGTTCTTACGTGAGCCACAAAGCACAAAAATCTTTTATTATTTGGTAAATGACGTATACTTGTATAGCACTTTTCTATCTTCCTTGAAGGCCCAAAGCGCTCGGTAGTCACAGACCCAGTCCCACACTGATGGTGGCTCCGCTGCCGAACACTGGCGCCAACCACCCAACAGAGGCAATTTCGGGTTCTGTGTCTTGGTTAAGGCCACGGCGGGCGAGGCAGGAATAGAACCCGCAATCTTCCAATCAGGAGTCGATCGCCCTACCGCTGCACCATGGCCGCCCCATGACACCAGTACCAACTTGGCATAGATTTTATCTATTAAGTACCACTATCCTTCACCAAATCAATATTTTCATACACCCCTAATAAAAAGGGTTTGACCTGAAACATGGGCACTCGATCCTGGGGGCTCATACTCCGCCCACTTCCTGGTGGCTGCCTTTCTGACTCTCTGCTGACAAAGAGAGCTCCTCTCTTTGCTTTAGTCCGTTCAAGGTGTGGATAGTTTTCTACTAACTGATCAGGTTCATCAGCCAGCGGAGCTCCTGGTCTTTACGGCGGGCTTCAGGCTTCTTCCCTCGGTAGCCTCGGACAGCTGCCAGGTTGCAGCTGCCACATCCAGCCAGCGGTGCTAAATGTGGTCCCTTATTAGTGTCATGGAGCAACCTGCTGCTACCGTCTCCAGTCACCAGAGGGAGCGCTCACCAGAGTTCTGAGCTCAACACCTGCCATCACCTGGACTCATCAGCATCAGCTGTTCCCCATCACCTCATCACCTCCTCAGAATATAGTCTGGCTCCACACTCCACTCCCCGCGAAGCTTTGTTTGTGCCACCCTGCCTGCAACTCTGAGCGTTTACTCCTGACCTGATCTTCTGCCTCCGACCCTGCTACTCTGTTTGCCTGCCGCCTGCCCCTGACCCTCGCCTGGACTCTGACTCCTCTCCTCGCTCGTCTCGGATGATCCCATGCCCGTGTATGACCTCTGCCTGTCTGATCCTGCTTATTCTGTGGACTATTAATAAACCTGCTGCACGTGGAACCAGCTGTCTGCCTGTTTGTGACAATTAGTCCCTACCTTTTCTAGAGGTCTCCACCAAGCGTCACCTCCTATACTCGGGTTTTGGACAGACTCAAGGTCTGCCTAAGAGTGCCACCACCTCACAAGTGACCCACCGCCAAATCATTTATTTTGTGCGTGCATGTGTGTGTTCTGCCCAACTTTTTTTTCTAAATGTCAGCATCACACAACTTTGCAGAGTAATAAAACTCTGGTGCAAACAAATATTTGACATTTAAAGAGCAGTCACTAGTAATTTGTCAATCAAAGTGGAGAGTGTTTACCTTAAAAAAAGCATGTTTTTTATTTTGAGCACATTAAAATGAACTTTTGCATTAAAGAAACGCTAACAGCCAGTAATACTTATGCAGAAAAGTTAAACTGACAGCTCCTGAAGCTGAAATGAAAGGAGCGCTAACTGAAGACGTCGAATATGAAGGAAAGCCGGGGAGTATAAAAGCCGAGAGAGACTGACGAACAGTCGGCAACAGCTGTGTGTGGCTATAATTACAGATGGAAAGCAGGTGTGATGAAATGACAAGAACAACACGCAGCACAAAATAAAATAAAAACATCTTAAACTCATAAACTTAGACGTTTAATCCTCCGCAGAAACCACGGCAACAAGGATATTCTTAATAAAGCAAACAAAGAAAACGGCACTAAAGTCACGCACCATAACAGAATCGTTTTCATGGACTTGGTGGTAAATTTCCCCTGTGTGGATTTTGTTCATGAGGTCTTATTTTTTATGGTTGTGGATTGATGCTAATAGAACAGATGAGGTTTGGAAAAGTTTCCTGATCAGAAAAAGGATTTTCCTGGACCTGGATCTTGTTTAGTCCACTTCTCGGTCCTGAATCAGCGGGAGTGTGCAAGCTTGATATTCAAGTCATAACCAAATAAACCTGAATGCAATATCTAATCTAATGGCGTTTGAGTTACCTGGGGCTCACCAAAATGTAGTCAGAAAAACGGAATGACATGTCCTCCAAACTGGAGTGAAACTTTCTAGAAAACCAAAACCTAATCCAGATTTTTTTTTAAATTAAGACAGCCATGGATGTTAAAGCAAATTAAACCAAATGTAACTGTGAGAGGAAAGGAAAAACATGACATAAACCAGGAAAGCATTACTGTAAATAAACCAAACTAAGGTGTAAAACCTCCACGATACCCCTCCAAAAGGGATTGATTCCAGATGCCCCAATTCATCCCCCAACTACTAGAGAGAAAGGGATCTGAAGCTGCCCTGGTGACCCTCCTAAAAGACAAGAAAAGTGAAACAACCCTCCTGAGGGTCAAGACACATGAGGTGGAGCAACCCCGGTGACCCTCCTGAAGACACATCAAGGGGAATGGCCCTGGCAACCCTCCTCAAGGATAAGACACATAAGGTGGAGCAAACCTTCCAGGAGGACAATAAACATGAGGTGGAGCGACCCTGGAGACTCTTCCAAAAGTCAAAACACACGAACCGGAGTGGCTCTAGTAACCCTCCGCAAGGACAAGACAAGGGAAACGACCTTCTTGAGGGTCAAGGCACATGAGGCTTAGCAACCTCGGTGACACTCCTTAAGCCACATGAAGTGGATTGGCCCTGGCAACTTTCATCAAGGATATGATGCATAAGGCAGAACTAATTCCAGAGACAATTCCAGAAGGACATTAAACTGAGCGACCCCGCTGATCCTTCTGAAGGTCAAAACACATGAAGCGGAGCAGCTCGAGCAACCCTCCTGGAGGACAAGACACATGAAACAGAGCAACCCTGGTGACCCTTCTCAAGGACAAGACACATGAAGCGCTGTGGCCCTGGTGACCCTCCCTCCTAGAGGACAAAACATATGAGGCGGAGCAACCCTGGTGACTCTCCTAAAGGACAAGACACATGAAGCGGAGTGACCCTCCTCGAAGACAAAACACATGAAGTAGAGTGACCCTGGTGACCCGCCTAGAGGACAAAACATATGAGGGCGGAGCAACCCTGGTGACTCTCCTCAAGACAAAACACATGAAGCGGAGTAACTCTGGTGACTCTCCTCAAGACAAAACACATGAAGCGGAGTGACCCTGGTGATCCTCCTCAAGGACAAAGCACATGGAGCGGCACAGCCCAGGGATTTCTTCTCAGGAACAAGTGGGAGCATGGCTTGAGCTTTTATGTTGTGGCTTAAAAAGAGCAACAAACCTTTTTCTGGCATGGACTGCACTGGTAAAAAAAAAAAAAAAACTGCCACTGCAACCAAGAATCTCCTCTTGGGTCCAGGGTTGTGAGTTTCTTTCTGGAACTTACATTGTCAGTTCCAAAAAAGCGTGACGAACTCATGCAACAAAGGCAGACACAAAAGAATGACTTGAAAACCAGACACCATAAGAGACTTAAGATGACTGACCTGAATTAAGACTGTTGTGGAAACCAGAATATGACAAGAACCAGAAAAATAAAACTGAAAATAGAGCATAGTGAAGGACACAATACTCTCAGGTTTTTGAGTTTTCCAGGTCATCTGTAATTTGACACCTATTTCATCAATAAACACTTTTGGGTTTAGCATATTCCCTTTAGAATGTAGCTGAACAAGTCATTTTCTCTTGTGATCACGCTGACCGTGTTTTCCTTGCCATCCTCCGAGCTCCAAATAATTTGTTTCGGTTTGGATTTAATCTCCATAAGGCCGACTGACATCTGCGCTCAGCATGGCGTTGTGTCTCTGCCGCTCCCGCTGACCTCTGGTAATCATCTCGTCCCTCTTGTCAGAGTCCTTCCCCATCCGTCATATTAAATCCAGCTGTTGAACTCAGGTGAGTGGACAGAGGAGAAAAAAAAAAGGCACATACCTGACAGTGTGAAGATGAGAAAGTCGGTGTCAAGGCGAACCTCGCAGGGAATTCAATCAGAGCTCAAGTGTCTGCGAGATTAATAGCTGCCGTTATTCAGCCTCAATTTGAACGTGCTTTTCATAAAAGGAGAAGGACATCCATTCTGGGGAGACTTTGAAAGATTGGCCAAAAAGTTTGGGGAAGCACTTCTTCAGTGCAAATGGCTAAAAGTTGTCCCTCCCTTTCATTCTCCTCCTTACCAAAGTTAAGTAGTGGTTCGGTCTCAGTGGGGAGGGCGTGGACTCTTGACAGCTCGGGGACGCAATTACGCGGCATATAACATATTAACAATGATGTTATTCGGCACTTCAGGGTGAGTGCGACCACGTTGGCAGCAACTCAGAGAACACACAAAAGCTTTTAGAAAAACATGCAACCTTACTCTCATCTCTTTCACTTAAGACGCCAAACTCCTCCCCCTCTGGAATCCAACGTTTTCCCAATCATTTGTTTCAACCGGCTTGTCCCTCCTCTGGGGGGGAAGGGGGGCAAAATGCGTGTCAGATTATATGAGGACACGGCCGCCTCCTGAACCCAACCGCCTGTTTGAATTTCATGATTAATGTCATTTCACTGCTTTTGTCCCAAAGTGGGGACAAATGAGCTAACCTTGCGCAGAAATCCCTTTATGGGATTTCTCCTGGCTGAGAGTTTAATTGCACCATTTGTGCGACGTTGACTGTAAAAATTGTGTTTTCGTTTTATTATTATTTTTTTTTCTTTCATTCGGATGTTAATAGCATATTAGGACCCCGGCCAGCTCTGGCTGTCAGAGCTATCTTCCTCTTTCAGCCGACTGATCAAGCGCGTCTAAAAGACCAGCGTTTGTCAGAGCTAATTACTTATGCAAATAGGCACAGCCGAGCGATTACAACGCTGTCGGCACGCACACAAACACACAACTGTCACGCTCACCTTATCGTGATATCAATCAGTGTTACACGGATTTAATAGATGTGTGTTATTCAGGAATGAACAGGTTTTACATTCGTGAAATGTCTTGAAGCAGGTGACGCACACCCATCATGCTTCCAAATTGTTTTAGTTTGAAGGTTTTGATGCGGCGTTGAATCGACTTTTATTGAATTAACAAAAACGTTTCTTCTGCTGTTGGTATTTGTGGATCTAGAGGGGGGTTTGGGAGTCTGTTAAATAGGAATTTCCTCAAATAAACTCCCCTTTAAACTCTGACAGTCGATACATAGGCTGGACCAAAAATCCAAAAGATAAAGGGTAACCAAACCAGGAAGTTGGAGGCTGACTCCACCCACTTCCGAAAATTGAGAATCCAGTCAGAGGGTTGGGGCTTGGGGGCGGGACTGTTATCATTACTGGAGCTGCTGATCATGACGTCAGACTTCTGAAACTTACATGGTTTGACCAATCACAAAATCCAACTGTAATGCTTAATTTCAACCTGTAGGGGGCAGCACACAGGGAATTTTTAATTACGTTTTGAAGACTTAGACAGTTTTGTTTCAATTTGTCAAAAATTAGGCACTGACCAATAGACAGCACTTTTAAAGCCCTATTTATACACGTCAACAGCCAAAAAAAAAATTCATTTAGGGTTTGGTAACCCTTTAAAGTTATATTAGTTGTCACTGGCATAGATGTGTAATTTGTTTTCCACTTTTGACCCAGCCCCCGGGGGAGTCATGTGTGCTCGGGTACTATTTGTGTGCAAGCACCAAGGCATTGGCCAAATCCAAATCCTGCCCCTCCCCCTAAGGCTTCTCTCTACCCCCATATTGTAAAGTTAAGGAGAAATGCCGCCTTCAAATTCAGATGTTACTCCTTCTTGATGATGTCATCAATAGTCACCAGTCAGCTACATTAGCGCAGAGCTGCTCGTGCTCCAAAATGCACAGCATTGGTTTAATAACTTTAAAATTTGGTAGTCTTTTGGTATGACTCGACCATTGATTTGAACTCACGACCTTCCAGTCACATGGCGGACACTCTACCACAAGCCCGAGTATCTCATGTCTCCCATAAGTTTCTGATTCGTGAAACCCAAAGTTGGTTGGGCATGTTGGATGGAGTTTGCTCCGCCCACTTGAACAATGTGCAATGAAATGGGCAATTTGGTGGGACTTAATGGAGTTAGACTTTTGTCGACTCCACCCATATTTTATTTACAGACAGGACCATAATGATGGACAAATTTGAACTCTGTACTAAACACCCCCCGCCCCCACACACACACACACCCACCCACCCACACACACACACACTCATGCAGTTATCATGAATCAGATATAAACCAACAAATATGAAACAAATATTCTAAAATATTCAACTTTTTTGTTGTTTTTCTACTATAAAACTTTTTAAAATTGTAGTCAGTGGGGTATTGCTCACTTCTGCTACTTGTCTCTAGTGGTCATTGGAGGAACTGCAGTATTTAATACCACTAAATATGTGTCAAACTAAAAAACAATGGAAGGTGCAGTCTTTGATTTCCTGTCCAGGTATTTTTCCATTTGTATCCCAGCTCCAGGTGCCTAAATAGTCAACATTTTGATTAACGAGAATGAAACTTTTCCTTTTTTTAGGGTATTTCTCAAAGTTAATGTGCTTTAAATTACAACACAATGAAACATTAAACCTTTCCTTAATCAGACTTTTTAAAAAATTTTCCATTGCATTTAAATTCCTAGTTGGAAAAGGAAAATCAACCCTCAATTTGTTCTTGCTTTAGAATGTGTGAAAATGTAAAACCAAGTTGTAAAAGTCTTCAAAACCTTTTTGAAATTGTTGTTATTAACATGTTATAACAGCTCAGTCAGATAAATAAAGGATCCGGTTTGAACCTTAAACAGATGGTTCTTGCTAATATGCCAGCAAATATAACTACATTTGCTAGCCTTATATCATAAGTTTTGTCTTAAAAGATAATTATTTCTTACAGATCAAATCAGAGTCCCTGGAAGTGAAAATCAAGTGGGAACTCAAAGATTCGACAAGTCCGTGTAGACGCAGCACTCCCTGCTGCATGGAATCCACTGTGGTTTAGGAAATTGATATGTCTGCTTCTGCTATGATGGATTTCTCCTTGTTGCCGTGCTGATCAGCAAAGAAGAGAAAAGATGTCACACAGAGACCTTTCTCCCGGAGAGATTTTTTGCCTTATTGCTTTTCGCGAGCACAGAAAAGCCCGTTTGTAGAAGCTTTACCGCCCAGACGCTGGAGCCGCATCGGTACCGTTTGCTTGGGCTGTGTTGTCCACACTAACATGATTGAAAGTGCTTCTTCCCAGCTTCAGATATTTCTCCACTTAATGAGTTTTGCTTTGAGTTTTGCAGTCAGATGTTTCTGAGATAATCCCCAAAAAGACGGAGACTTTGTGACCTCCGCAGCTCACTCTATCGACATACTGTATTTATTCAATTTTCAGCCAAGCTTTTACTTTTGTTCCCTTTTACTGTTGGGTTTATTAACTCTGCAAGAGACGATAACAAAAAGAATATCCAGAAAAAAGCTTGTTGAAATGAGTATTTGATCCCTAATAAATTGAACACAATTCCTGTCTTCCATATGTTTTAAGGAAAAAAAACTGACTTACTTCTGCTCACTTCATAAAAAGATACTTGTCCATCAACCCAACCATCAGATTCCCTATGAAGAGCTGTTCAAGAATGTCAAGGATACATTTTTTGATCCTCACAAGTCTCGAGTGGACAGACATACTATAGTCAAACGACTTGATAGAGCTTTTGTCACATGGACCCATAGGGATACGATACCACATGTATGAGCTCTTTGGGTTTTGGGGTTGTCCAGGTCATAAAGAAGAGAAGCCATATCTTAAGTGGAACGCAGGTGTGTCCTGCAGTTCCCCTTTGAGGTTTTAGAGGAAACTCTTATGGGACGTTTTGAGAATCGAATGTAAGAAAGGTGTGTGTTTCATGAAAAAGTGTAATGATTTAAGTTCATGGCTGCCATCTTTAAAAATGGCGGACTAATACTTATGTAATGATTGAGTATATGGCCACTATCTTTAAAAATGGCGGACATGTACTTTTGTAATGATTGCGTTTATGTATGGCCGCCATCTCTAAAAATGGTGAACATACACTTATGTAATGACTGAGTGTCTGGCGGCCATCGTTAAAAATGGCGGACATATACTTATATAATAGGCGTGTTTGAGATCCCCCGGCACTGCGCAGATTGCCTGGATTGCGGTGCATGTTGGTTAGTTTCTTGCACTGACGTCAAATGTGTGCCGTCACGAAGTATCGCAAGAAAGGGGCGGGTTCAAGGCGCCTTCCTAAGCCAGTGCAGCCAGAAAATAGGTACTGCGCTGGCTGCATGCCGCCTTGAGGACTACAAAACAATGCATTGTGGGAAACTGTGTCCACACAGTTCTTGTAGTTCGGTGTGAAATAACTGGCGCTAAATGAAGGACATCGGTGTATTTTTTTACTTTTTCTGGAAGGTAGTGAATCACTGATGAAAAAATAAACAAGATTTGAAATAATCTGTGTTTATATTTGCTATTGTTGTCTCTAAAACTTAACTTTAATTTAATTTTATTTACTTATTTGGGACAGTGCACATGCAATGAATCCCGCGGCTATTTTAATAACAGTTTTACTCTAAAATATGTTAAAAATTAATATAAAAACACAACAGCACAAATCATACTAGGAGTGGCTTATTAACTTTCAGCCGAATGTTAAAGACAACGCCCAACTCCTTAATCTCGTACAGTCCCGTCGTTCGCCCTCATCTCAGGCGCCTTTCTCCGCCCCCTCCTGAAGCAGCTTAGTCTCGCCAACGCGCAGGCGAGGCGCCTAGGGATCTCAAACACACCTATTGATTGAGGATATGGCCGCCACCTTTAAAAATGGCGGACATATACTTATCTAATGATTGTGTTTATGGCCGCCATCTTTAAAAATGGCGGACATATACTTATCTAATAATTGAGGGTATGGCCGCCATCTTTAAAAATGGCGGACATATACTTATGTAATGATTGTGTTTATGGCCGCCATCTTTAAAAATGGCAGACAAATACTTGTGTAATGATTGAGCATATGGCCACTATCTTTAAAAATGGCGGACATGTACTTTTGTAATGATTGCGTTTATGTATGGCCGCCATCTTTAAAAATGGTGAACATAAACTTATGTGAGGATTGAGCGTATTGCTGCCATCTTTAAAAATACATAAATATACTTATGTAATGATTGAGTGTCTGGCTGCCATCTTTAAAAATGGCGGACATATACTTATGTAATGATTGAGCGTATGGCCACCATCTTTAAAAATGGCGGAAATCTTTTTTTTCTCATAGCTAACGTGGTTTTCTGGACCAAGGGATCCTGAGGTAAACCCATTCCGAAATTTTCTGTGCTTGGACCACAAAATGCCCAATTTGTCGGAAGCATCAACCTAACCAGCTCTTTTAGTAAGGGTAGTTGTGAGTAAGGCTTGAGAACTTGATGTTTGACAAAAATCAACAACTAGTCATGTCATTTTTGTCCCTCGTGATGGAAGGAAGGATTTTTAAACTTTTTTTTGTCTGTCGATGAATTAATGTATTTAGACATGTACTTGACCGAAGCACAACCTCTTTGAGACTAAATTTACTTCCAACCAGGACAAACAGGAATCCTTAAGGCAATAAATGAAGTAAAAGATGACTAAACAAAAGTCTAAAACATGACTAAGCAGAAGCGTCCAGATAAAAAGTATCTAGGAGTGTATCAACTGAAACTGTGAGTTCAAACACAAGGACTACTAAACAAAAACAGATGGTTAAGTAGCACCTAAACCCTAATGTGCTCCTGGAACAGACACCAACAGTGCTAAACACAACATGATGTGAAACATTGGATTGGCTGTTAAAGTCAATCAAGGCAAATCTCTGAGCATGCTCAGCTCCAGTCGGTACAAGGTCAATCGCTGACTTTCTTCCAAACAACCTATGTATTAATCTCACTAATGCGTCTGTTAGGAGACAGTATCTGACAGAGACATTGCTCCGCGACTGCAGTGCATTAATGTTATCGTGGGTTGTTTGAAGGGGATCGAGGGTTCCTCTGCTGAAATGGGAAGCCGGCCGCGTTGACGGCGCATTAAATCACCTGAGGTTACCGGCCGGTGTCTCCCTCAGATTTGCTGCGGCATCAACAATGCAGAGCTATGACAAGAGTTTGAGAGTGCACACACATCATCTTTATTTATACCGCCAGAAACATGTTCCTGCAAAAGGTAAGCAGCAACAAAATCTGCATTTCCATCAGTCATAAATCTTCCGAACAACTGTGTATGAAAGGAAGCAGGAGGTCCATCACAAGACTTGGAGAGTCGGTTCCGACTGCAGACTCCAATCAATGCCAAAATGACATCATAGACATAGAAAAGGAAATGGACAGGTAGAGAAAGCACACTGACAGGAGAAATGATCAAATATGGAGGGATTGTGGGTAAAAGATGACTCAATATGGGTTCCATACTAGTAAGATGAAAAAACAAAGTTGAATGGATGAGAGGATACTCTTGGAATGAGGTAAAAGAAAGGGTGGGAAGTAAAAGTGATACAAAGACATTTTGGAGTATGGGTGAAAGATGAGTTGATGGAGTTAATGGTAGAGGAAAAGAAAAGAAGGATCGAAGGGTGAGTAAAGACCATCAACAGGTCTGACATGGATGGAAAAAATGGACGAATGGATAGAACTAAGATAGAGTATGGGTAGAGGAAATGAATTTACAGATGATTGAAGTGTGTTCATCAGAACGGATGGTACATTTGGGGAGGGTGGAGCCATGAGAATTACAATCAGTACTGGAATGATAATATGGGTAAGCCCCTTATCACCAAAGTTTTTTTCTGTAGTCACAAATGGGGAGACATCGGAAAACCTCTCAAGATTCCATACAATCGACCAATTTTTTGAAAATCATTGGCATGGTCATGAATGTAGATAGTGGCAGTCAGGTGGCTGTCTGGCGTGCAGATCTTACATACCCCCGGACTACCAGGCAGCTAGCAGCCGATGGCACTTATTGTGGATAATACTTTACACATCGTCCAGTCTGAGCGGCTGCCGGCCAGTGATTCTGGCTGCCACCAACCTTTGGAGTTCCAGCTGTCATTCAATTTTGTAATGCCATCTTCCCCGCTTGTCACTGGACTACCACCCCATGACGTCGAAACGTGCCCTTTCGGCCACTGACCAATGTCAACTTTTGGAGAAAAATAGTCGGATCGGCGTAAAATGTAAACGTTTTCTTAAAACCTTGCAGTCAACGTATGTAAAATTGTAACTGTCGCATCCCAATTATAAATACCGCCCCATGGCCACCTGCCGAATTTACTGTAAAACTTGCATTTAGATATTTGGCAGTGGTATTTTGGGATATGTGATTGCAGCCTTTGCTACTTAACAGTAGTTAAGACTTGGGGCAATTAATATAAATCAATTTGTACATTAGAACTGCTTCAGGATCCGTTGGAACCTCAGAATTCTGTTGATTGGTCCAGTTGGAAAGTTATGGTACCTCAAAAACTGTTGCCAGTGACTCCTCCTCTATTTAAAGGTTAAATGGATCACCTTGTGGTTGAAGCATTGTCTAGACCGCCAACTTCAATCATCTGCATGAGCATAATTTAAGCAAGATTGTTAATTCCATTTTATTTACATTCTTTAGTAGGACCTTTGAGAGGAAAGTTTTCCACGTGGAGATCATCTGTTTTCCATACCGAGAAGCTCCTAGAAATCTCTGATGCCTTGCCAAAGGACATTTCAGCAGGTATGGATAGCACTGTGAACGTTATCCAACAATCTTGCCAGTCATTTAGAAATATATTTTTCAACCAACTTAGTTCACATCCCTATTATGTATTGGCTTTGGTACGTCTCCGTTGACATAAGAAATGGGAGGTTCATAAATCAATTGGAATGTTTACATCGCCTCTATCATGTCTACGTCTGACATCTGTCCTACAACGCAACATACACTTTACGCAGGAGTTCTAGTTCCAGTTTGTTGACGTGCTGATTTTGTAGGCAGAAACAGGAACTAGATCCAGATTTTAATCTTCTAATCAATGCACGCACCATGGATAACACCACTGACCGTTTTCGTTATGCACAACAAAAGTTACAGGGAAATACACAAACCTCATTTATGACACAAAACATGCATTTTATAAGGACTCGTGGGGGAAGGGCACTGGACCTGATTGCCAAAGTTTTGGATGTTGATGACATGGGGGTGGTAGGAAAAACCACTTCTAGAGAGTGGAAACAGAGACAATGTGAGGTAACTGATGGCTATGAGATGGAGTCCCCACACCAAGGCAGGCGCACTGCAGACAGAGCAGTGTAAACCATGCATAATTTTAGCATTGCTGAAGGTTGGTGATGAAGGTTGGGTTTTTTTTGTCAGCACCAAAGCTAGGAATAATATCGAACAATTGAAAGTGATACAGTTGATAGCAAAAGTCAGTTTTCAAATCAAGAAAAAGGTCAAATTTCAGAATAACAAACATTGGATTTGAAGCAGTCTTGTTCTGCTTTATCCAAATTGGCAGTATATCAGAGCAAAGACCTGGCCAACTTTCTCCACCTGGTTGAACGACAACACCCCCATGACCCACAATCTCATGTTTCTAATGAACAAGGAGATTAAAGTCAGAGCTCCATCCATGCAGAGTGTGTGCTCTTCCTTTGAGATGCATCCAGGGTGAAAGGGCCGTATCTCAACATGGATGTGGTTTAACCGGAGCTCTGATGTGCAGCCAGACTCATCTACATGCGTCCCATCTGTTGGCTTTCATCCCCAGCGCTGATGGTCTGATTATTTCGCCCGACATTTGATGCTCAGGTGACTGCATGGAAATGTTCTTGATGGTGGCATATCAACAAGATGCTCTCAAAACGGCAGCTTTCAAATAGAAATGAATTTCATGAAAAACATTCTGGTTATACAGCTTGAAGTGAGCTGAGCACACACGCATACTCAAAAGTACTCTTGAATGTTGTTAATGCACCCAAGGTTACGTGGGGCTATCATCTTTCAGCTATACGGTAATTATTTATGCATGCTCTTTGCAGACCTATGTATCAACGCTTCCAGTCGATCAGCATGAAATGTAAACTTTTAAATGGACGGGAAAACCTCTTCAGAAAGTTTTCTATTCATGTATTTAGTGTGGCAAATCTAAAGTAATGGCTCTAATTTAGCATGCGAGATTGGAAAAATTATCTACAGCCTCTTTGAATCTTCATGATTAATGTATGAGGACATAAAAATAAGCATCTGGTGAGTGGGAAACGTGTTTTTTTAAAGGTGAAATAAAACAGCGTAGGGTCAATTCTTGTTGTCTACTTTTTCACTGCACCCTTACTCATACCTCCTCTTAAAATGCGGCGTATCTCACAATCGAGTCGGTAAGTTCATTACAGTACAAAAACAATACAATAACAACAAAGTGGACAAAAAATATTTAAAATTTTAAAAAAAGCAGTTGACAACATTACGGCAACTGGTGGCAGAAGTGGGATTATTTAGCTTATTTTATTGCCGGGACAGTTTGCGATGACAATGAGCTCCATCTGTTAGACAGCTAAAGCTTGAATAAAATGGGGTCATGCAAAGGGAAAATCATTCATATCTCAGCAGCAAATCTGCTTTGAAATGACAGAAAAAAGGGAAAGAAACGAGGTGCTGCAAAAGTTCAGTCAAAGTCCTTGACTTACTGCAACGGGATTTTTGTCCTATGACTTTAGGACATGTGAGTACTCTGGTTCACAGGTAAAAGTGGTGATGGGGTATCTCTGGTAGGTAACCGTACTGGTCAACAAACTTTGCTACAGAGGTCAGTTTACTGTCTCTTCTGAAGATACTAACAGAAGGAGGAGCAAATTTGATCCAGAGAAGAAAAGTTAGTAGTCCTGCTGGAATGAGGAAATCCACTTCTGGAAGCACAGAGAAGGTTACTTGTTCAAGCAAAAATGGACAACTACAACAAATGTTTCCTCCAAAACAGTGATCCTCAACACAGTACCGGTGTATCGGTAACTTGGTATCGAGCCACAGAGGAAAACAACAAACATGCGTTTCGTTGAATTATTTTTGCTTCGTTTTATATTGGAAAACTTCTGGATTCTAGAGGGATAGCAAGCATTGCAAACAGTTTCGAACCACTTCCAGTGGCTCACCTGAATCACGTCTCATAAACCGCGCCACAAGAGTGAGTGCAAGTCGCGACCTACGATATTTGAGTCATGACCCATGAGATTTAAACGGTGACCTACGAGATTTTAGATGTAACCCTCGAGATTTGAGTCTCGACCCACGTGATTAGAATGACGACCCACAAGATTTGAGACGCGACCCACAAATTTGAGTCATGACTCATGAGATTTGAGTTGCGACCCACAAGATTTGAGACCCGACACATGATATTTGAGTCAAGACCTATGAGATTTGTGTTGCAAACCAAGAGATTTGTGTTGCGACTCACGAGATTTGAGTCACGACCCCCGAGATTTGAGTCACAGACCAAGAAATTTGTGTTGCGACTCACAAGATTTGAGTCAAAAGCCACAAGATTTGAGTCGGGAGCCAAGAAAATTGAGTAGCGACACACAAGATTTGAGTCATGACCCCCAAGATTTCAGTTGCTAACCAAGAGATTTGAGTCATGAACCACAAGATTTGGGTCGGGAGTCACAAGGTGTTATTCGTGAGCCACGAGATTTTAATTGGGAACCACGAGATTTGAGTCACGTGGCATAAAATTTGAGTTGCAACCCACAAGATTTGGGTCGTGACCTGAGAGTTTTGAGTCGCAACCCACGAGATTTAAGTCACAACCCACAAGATTTGAGTCACAACCCACGAGATTTGAGTTGCGACTCCAAAGATTTAAGTGGTGACCCATGAGGTTTGAGTTGAGACCCATGAGATTTGAGTGGCGACCCATGAGATTTGAGTCATGACCCACAAGATTTAAGTTGCGAACCGAGAGATTTGAGTGGCGACCCATGTGGTTTGATATGAGACCCACGAGATTTGAGTGGCGACCCACGTCCCACAAACTGAGCGGTTTGCATGGCGACCCACAAGATGTCAGCAGGTAACCACGAGATTTGAGTGGCGACACACAAGATTTGAGTCATGACCCCCGAGATTTGAGTTGCGAACCAAGAGATTTGAGTCATGAACCGCAAGATTTGGGTCGGGAGTCACGAGATTTTAGTTGGGAGGCACGAGATTTTAATTGGGAGCCACGAGATTTGAGTCACATGCCACAAGATTTCAGTTGCAACCCACAAGATTTGGGTTGTGAACCGAGAGTTTTGAGTCGCGACCCTCGAGATTTGAGTGGTGACCCACTTGATTTGAGTCACAACCCACGAGATTTGAGTCAAGACCCACAAGATTTGAGTCAAAATCCACGAGATTTGAGTTGCGACCCACAAGATTTGAAACATGATATTTGAGTCACGACCCAAAAGATTTGAGTCTCAACCCACATTATTTGAGTTACAACCCATGAGATTTGAGTTGCAACCCGCAAGATTTGAATGGTGAACCCACGAGATTTGAGACATGACACATGATATTTGAGCCACGACTGAGATTTGAGTTGCGACCCATGAGATCTGAATTGCGACTCACAAAGTTTGAGAGAGAGCCGTTTGAGAAGAGCCTTCAAACCTCGATTAATAGATGCGTCTGTTATAAATCTCAAATATTGTGTTTGCATATTCCGTCTCACACAGCTTCTCTGTCTTTTATTCCTACCCAGCCACCCATTTCTGGAGAGGACTTGCAGACTTTCAAGAATCTATTTATTTTAGGGCATCATTTCTGTTTATAGCTCATATAGAGAGGAGTGAAACCTCAGCGCTTTTCTAACAACCGTCTCCCCCTGCAGCAGTCCATCCCCGCCGCACAACCTCAAATCAGAGTCACTGCAGATTACGCTGGGAGCAAATCCGCGGATAACAAATGTCATTTTATTTTGTTTGCGCGGCTCCGCCTAATTCCGTTTATTCTCGCCAGACCAACCGTTTCATCCCCAAAGCTTGTTTTTTTATTTTTTTAAACGGATTTCATATTCTCCGGGCAAGAGGCAACACATCTGTTGACATGACAACCGTTTAGTCTGATGGAGATGAGGCTTGTCATCGCCAAGTCTATCTCCAATTCCCACCGCATTGAGATTCTGACTGAAGTCCCCCCCCCCGCCCCGTTCGCCCTGACGCCAGACATCCACTTGAGTCAAATGGCGTGGGTCTGCTCCATCTCATTTACTGCTGCTGTGAGCCGTCCAGCTCAAAGGACGTTACCAAGATTTGCTTCCAAGTGACACGGCGAAGCTTTTCTGCAATCAGAGTCACAATATCCAGGAGATTTGTTCTAGAGTCCGTCAGTATCACATTTTGTTTTGATTTTCTTTGTGTGTGTGTACATGAGCCTCTGGATTGATGAATACAAGGCAGTTTGGGTCATTTCTCACTGCAGTTTACCTAAAATTGTGGGACTTTTTCAGTCTCTACCTCAACTCACCGGAGTTTGGATCACTTCTGAACAATCCTGTGCTTTAAATTTAGTTTCAAAACAGTCACGATGTGTCTAAAGCCAGCATAAATCATTCTTGATTCAAGGAGAAATGCACAAAAAAAGATGAAATAACTGGCTGGGATTGTAGGGAATAGATTGTGATTTATGGTGGAGTGAAACAAAACTCAGACTTTCCGTCAGATCTGGTTTGTAGTTATGGAAAAGGGAACATTTGAGCAAGAGTTTTTCAAAAAAGGTTTGATTTTTTTTTTGTCATGTTTCCTTTGTTTTTGTCATGTCATCAAGTTCAAGTTGTTAATTACGCTCAGCTGACTTCAATTAAGTTAATTATCCTCAGTGTACTTAAGTCTCTGCTTTACAGGTTAAGTTGTTGCCCTCCAGCCCTGGTAAACTCTGGTCTGACCAACATTTATATATCATGAGTTCAGTGGAAACTAATATTTTTTTTTCCTGAAATGTTGTCTCCAACTAATAATCACTTGCACATCAGCTCAAAAACTAGTTTTGGGTTTTTTTTATCCTAGTCAGGGATCATTACAAGAACTCTTCATGAGTTAAAGTCCCAAAACATTTGTGTTATAGTCAATAATGGGTCTTTGTTCACAAGTTCCAGTCAAGAATACAAACTTTATGCCACAGTCTTTGTAAACCAAAATTTAAGACTTGACCCACAATGTATTTAATATATATAAACTTGAAAGTGTAGTTTCCTGTTTTAACTATTTAAGGAGAAAGAGTCCAAGATTGTAAAGAAAATGATAGAAGTGAAGTATTACTTGAATATTTAAAGTAAGGGATGCTGGGTCAACATTCAAAATTTTTGTTATGTACATATATAAATAGAGGTAGTTATATGTATGCAAAGACTG
Source organism: Oryzias melastigma (assembly GCF_002922805.2). Lineage (NCBI taxonomy): Eukaryota > Metazoa > Chordata > Actinopteri > Beloniformes > Adrianichthyidae > Oryzias > Oryzias melastigma. Next base: position 9,818,540 of record NC_050513.1, on the reverse strand, counting down.
GCTTTCACAGCAATATCACGGCTGGAGAACAGAAAAGATTTCATCCCTATGGTATAGACCCTGGATGGTAGTGCAATGGCTGAGACGTGGCCGCGGAATAGACGCGCATACAAGCGGTACAAAATTTGGCTGCCAAAACAGCCAACAAAAATGTTTGAACTACACAATAATTTAGACCGCGGGTGATTATGTGGGGTACCAGTGGTACAGCCATGCAACAACTGTGCCAGTGCCAGGGCGGGGCGTTGAGTGAACGCCGGCACACACGCTTGGACACGCTTACACTCGATCAAGCAGTGCTCTGACAGTGGAATAAATCCGGCGTCTGAATCACTGCTATTCCACAAACATGCACAAAGTTAGTGCGTGTGGCAGATTTTCCACATTTTTTACCCATGATATGACCGTCAGATCCTGTGGGACCAGGACTTAAAGGGTAACCAAACCCTAAATTAACTTTTTTTTGGTTGTTGATCTCTATAAATTGGGTTTTAAAAGTTCTGTCTATTGGCTATAGCCAAATTTTTGATAAATTAAAATAAAAATTTTTAATTCTTGAAAATATAGTCAATCGTCTGTGTGCTGCCCCCTACAGGTTGAATCAAGGTATTACAGTTGAATTTTGTGATTGGTCAAACCAAGTAAGTTTCAGAAGACTGATGTCATGATCTGCAGCCCCTAAGCCCCTCCCCTCTGACTGGATTTTTTTAAATTTTGGCAGTGGGTGGAGTCAGCCTCCAACTTCCTGGTTTGGTTACTCTTTAAGTGGTAGGCAGATCAGCAGATGAACAAGCTGAAATATATGGGATATTTTGTTACAATCTAGCTCCTTTTTGTCATTAATGTTGTTTATTTTTGCTAACTTTATGAATTAAGGAAGACTGGAAATTGAATTTTTATGGTATAGAACACACGAAAATCTGTCAAAGTGTTTTGGTGTGACTTTGGTAAACTACAAAGAATTGATGGATTATTGGAAAATTATGGCTACCACAGTCAAGAACCTCGTTGAGTGTTTACTTTGCAGTTATTTTTACAATTAAAAACTTTTTTTTTTTTTCTGTTGACCTATAATGAAGAGGTATGAGAGTCGCACTTGGCTCCAGAGTCTCAGGTTGTCCTGAACCTCATTCGAAAAATCCAGACATTGAGGTATTTTTGTATTTCTTGATAAATTTTGAGTCACTGTCAGTCAATCAACGGGTGTCCGGTAGAATTTTTACATTCTGATGAATTAAAGACGTCCAATCATACAAGATTAACAGAGAAACCCCACATTAACAACCCTCCACTGCCGTGTATGATAATGTGGGGTCTTTTTGTTTAACTATGTCGAGGTTATCGCCCATCAGAGAGGCATCACTCCATCTCCGGTGGCTGTTTTCATTCCTCAGACCTGCGTTGACTTTGTAGAACTCCGAGTCAAGGTGTCCTCTTCCATCTGGGGAAATGTTTTGACTTTACAGGGAAGCTTGGGTTTGGAGATGTTGTGATTAAAGACTCAATTTCCCAGAGGTCAGTGTGGTGCGACGGCGTACAGTATTAACACAAACTGATGGAGAGTCAGTGACACATGCTCTCCGGCTCACACATCAGCACCTGTGGAGCCCAGATGACGAGATGAAATATTCCCATCACAGATGACACTTTCAGCTCGTCGTATTCTGAAATTCTGCCTCTTCGCGCTCCTGTTCATGTTGAAGTCGAGGGAGAGGCCCGCAGCAGACCTCTATTAACAGCTAAGCCCTGAAATGCTGCCATCCCGCATTATCCTTGCGGAGCAGAAAGCCCCGCCATGCGTAATCCCGGCATGGGTCTCATGTGGAAAGCTTTTCAGAGTGACAGGTTTTAATGCAGCTTTGCTTTGTTGGGCTGCTGCCTGCCAAACTCTGAGGCCTGTCTGTTCTTCTCTCAAGCATATTAATTTGCAAAAAGTGATTGACAGAAAGGAAGAGTTTCCGCAGCTACAATTCAACTGGACACTAAAAATAAAGTGAGGAATCCATTTAAGACGATTATTCCTGTGTGTCCGAATCTACAATTCCAAAATCCAATCCCCTGGATTTTTCCCAGAAGTCTCTGCATAAAACTAGAGTGCATCAATGATTAGTAGATTGGCAAAAATAGACCACAATGCATTGCGTTTGAGCGATTTATCACTAAAAAAATGTTTTATTTTTTTCAATAAATCACCCAAGTTTTCATTATCAGAATAGAACAAATTCATGAATAATCTTCGTAAAATGCTCTTTATTTATTTGTCATAGTAAGCATGGCGTCTGAAATACGTTAAAATCCACTAGACACTATTCTTTTAGGGGTTAAAGACTAGTAAGGAAATTCAGACAAAGCCACTATGGATAAATCAGTTTAAAAAAGACTTTGTTTTGATGCTAACACAACGCCCAACAGGAAGAACCCTTAAGGACCCTCCGCGTCAAAAATTTATGTTTTGGGTGTTCCCAACTTGTTGCTTTTTGACGTATTTTTGACAGGGCCGGCCCTGGGATGCATGGCGCCCTATAGGCGAAACGTGATTGCTGCGCCACACACACACGAATATCACTGCGTGCAAAAAATGGAGTATGTAAAAATGAGTGTTTCTTTCATTTTAATTCTCAAGAATTAAATAATCACTTAAAAAATGTTTATCCCTAGCCGGGATGCAAACCCCCGACTTCTGAATGAAAGGCAACTGCACTAATATATCACTATCAGCGCTGCAGATGTTTTGTTAGGCATCTCCAGTGTTTGAGGTTTAAAGATTTCTATTGTTAAGGGTTTAAAAAAAGGGGGAAAAAAGAAAAAAAAAATACATCGCCAGTTAAATAAGATAAATATACGAGAGTATTTTGACCGAAATGAGGAAGGGGTGAAATTCCAAGCAATTGAATATAAATAAAACAGAAAAACCTCTGCTTTGAGTCAGTTTTTCCTCCTCTTTCTTTCTTTTTTGACCTTTAAGCTGTCCCTGAGGGCTTGTTTAGCTGCTTTTTCATGCTTAAAGTTTTAAAAACGCGCTAACAGGTAACACCGTCCGCACTTCCACCAAGGTTCGACTTGTCAGGCACGGAGGACCAGACAAAATGATTGAGTGTGTCAAACTTTTTAGTTATGTTATTCATGGTATTAATTATTACCTTTTTAAACATTTTTACACAAAATGATTGGTGTGTTGAATTGTTAAAAAAAAAAAAAAAAAAAAAAAAA
>NC_050513.1:9814575-9815322 GCF_002922805.2 Oryzias melastigma | reverse complement strand
CGCCTACGTCGCCTATGCCCATGGCCGGCCCTGGTGCTGGCTGTTCAAATTAAATCAAGGCTCCCAAACCGGTTCCAGGACGTGGACCACAACGGTATCCTAACACTAACCTCAACCCTGTTTGTATGGAAAATAAATAAAAATTATTTAATTTTCATATTCTATTTTTGTTGTTGCGTCCAAAACAAGACCAACCCCTATGGTTAAATGGGGCATATATCCTTAAAATGAACATCCTGACTTTTGAAGGCAATTAAGATAATTCATTGTAATTGTAATTTTAAATTCCTGGTCATTGTGTTTACTAAGAATAATAAATAAATAAAATCAACAGAAGGTGTCGAAGCATGTTTTAATGTTTATGGATCTGTACTCATCACCTTTTTTTATTGAATAGGATTTCAATACAATTCTACCAAAACGACAACAAAAAAACATGAGTAATAAGTCTGAAAGTTGCAGAGAAAATCTTCCCTAAAAGTGATTGACATTTACGAGATGACTATCCTGCTTGAGCACAATTTTAAAGTCTAATATAAAATCAAATGATGAGCTTCATAAAAATTTACATTCAGTACTGCTATAAAAAATCTAATAGAGGAGGTGGAGAAATTAATTTAGACTATAGGCTATAAAAGCAGATAATTTCTATCAAAAATGAGACTTGCCCTTAAGTGTCAGCTACCACAAGCCTCTAGTGGTTACTTGGTGAAAAACAAATAGGGATGGGATGCTGAAACTTGGTGC
>NC_050513.1:9805354-9814487 GCF_002922805.2 Oryzias melastigma | reverse complement strand
ACAACTTCCTTTAATTTGTTTCTTTGTTAAATGCGCTTCATTCTGGAAGTTGAAGGGGTTTTGAAATGTAATTAGTGACACTTTTTATAAAAAAAAAAAAATTGTTATTCTACAATAATTTTTAACTTTCCAGCAAATGTGGGTGGGGCCATTGGGGTGGGCGGAGCTTCAGTCAAAATGCCGACTGCTAAGCAATCAAAGGTTTGTCTTGAGTTCAAAACACAATATTCCTAATTACTGCACTGGCCTAAATACCAGCTGGTGACCATTGTAACCAAATAACTTTTTAAAATTTACTTAATGTTTAGCATACCGCATTCCTTTGCTGCTACAGTGTGGGTTCTGTAGCCGTTACCATGACAACGTGTCGCACCACATCTCGAATGGCCCCGATTTTTGAGTAAAAGCTATTTAAGTCATAACAAAATAAGATTAAAGTACTAAAATTCAACTGAATACTTATTTCTTTTATATGTGATCATGGTATAAGCGGGATAATGCTCTTGGAAGTATCTATTAGCAGAAAATAACAGATTTTTTTAGGAGCTTTTTCGGACTCTTCAGGTTTTCACATTGTCTGTTAATGTCTGATAATGCACACCTCGACACGCATTATCACTTACAAAATTTCAGATTTTAGGGGCTAAATACATTTCGAAATATCCATCCTAAAAAAGTCCTTTTAAATAGTGTTATGGTTAAATGGGCTTCATTCTGTAAGTGAATGGGTTTTAAAATGACTTTTTTTTAAAAATAGGTAAATACATAAAAGTTATATTTTTACTGTAATATGATACTATAGCTAAACTTGAAATTTTTAATATATTTTTAGGGCCGGGAATTGATGTGACAAAAAAAATCTAATTAATCGCAAATCTGAAAAATAATTTTTCATGATTACTTGCGATTATTTATGTATTTTTTGTTACAGTATTTGCCAACCACTTATTTGCAATTAATCACAATAAGAAATCACACGCCAAATTGGACATTTTATGTTTTTTTTTAATCCCTTTAAGGGCCTTAAACTCAAATTTTGTCTACTTTTGAATTTACTTCTGTATTTTCAATTTAAAAGGCTAATTTTAACTGGCAAACTGCACCTATGTACCTTTATTTTTATCATTTTATTCACACACGAGACATAAAGTCATGCAAAAATAAATTCTGCAACATGAACATGTATTGTAAAGTACTTACAGAAACAATGAAGTCCGATTTCTGTCCATTTACTACATTCAAGTGCAGCTCGGATTATTATGTTGTAGCTCAACTGCTTTAAGCACAAATATACGTCAAGCTAAACTCCAGGGATCCATTTCATTTAAAGCCGTTTGTCACCAGTAAAGCCTTTTTCTTTCTTTATGCTGTCATCTAGGAATACCATCAAACATCGGGAGAAGTAATCAGAATATCAGCGCTGAGGATGAAAGCCCCGCAGACGGGGAGCATGTTGATGAGTCTGGCTACACATCAGAGCTCCTGCTGCTGAACCACATCCATGTATGGATGCTGTCTCTTTCACCTCAAAGGAAGAGCACACGCTCTGCATGCATGCGGGCCTATCTTTAATCTCCTCCTTCATCATGGAGGTGCGGTTAAATCACATGTAGCAGGTTAGCGTCTCTTTGGGAGCTTTGCCCCGCTGACCTGAGAGTCAGAGCCGCAAATTCAACCTCAAACTATAGATGGGTGTTCTTTGAAACCTGAAACTGGTTCTCAGAGGAGTTTTTTTAATCGGTAGTTGATGGTGTCCAGATAAGAAACAGAGCCCAATCATAATTCCTCCACCACCATGCCTGTTGCTTGATGTGAGTTTTATCTATTTTGTAGAAATTATGATTGACTGGTACACGATCTATACTTTCCATTTATTCATTCTTTGATTCTGAAGGAAGTTTTATTTTGAAAAACTACAGGATTCACCACTACATCCGAGTCTTTCTTGGCGCATGTCAAGTCACTCGGTGACATGCAACGCATTCTCACTCCCTACTCGTCATATGTGGTCGTATGGTTGGGCCCCCTCTGTGTCACTTTTTGACGTTAGGGGTGTCCACAACTCATTGTTTTTTGATGTGTCGGTTGATCATAAAATTAAGGCTCCGTAACCCTTGGGACGCGGTACCGGATGCGCACTGGTCCTTGGGACACATCCAGTACCGTAACCTAACTTTAATCCAGTACTAGTTCGCCTCTAGTTCGGTATCGGTTCTGGACCGCTACCACGTCTGGTCTGGTGTAGGATTTGGGTACTGGACTGGTTTTGGTTCGCGGTTTGGAGGTTGGGGACCCATGATTTAAGGTGAACATCCAGTACATTGAAAAATGACAAGTTGGCGACACCCAAGACGTCTAAAAGTGGCACGGAGGGGTAGGGGTGCCGCTAGGGATTTTGGTCCCTATGAAAACCCTAACATATTGGTAAATTTGCATTAGGGGCCTTTGTGGGTCCCCCCCCCCTTGGTCTGGGCCCCTAAAATCAGCCACTTCCCTCATTTCGGCGCCCCAGCAGAGGGGTCCTTAACCAAACATCAATACGTGATGACTTGGGATGAGAATTTGTTGGCTAATCTGGGGATCCCAACCCTTGGGATGCCAACATGCCCAGTACCAGTTCTGGGTCCAGCACCATATTCTGAGGGTTGGGGACCCCCAATTTAATGGGAACAGCCAGCACCTCATAAACCTACGACAAAAAGTGGTGCAGGGGGGGGTGGACGCGAACCAAACGTCCATATATGACGAGTTGGGAGTGAGAATGTGTAATCATGTGACAAAAATCCATCCTGACCACTGAATTTAACCTCTTAAGCTAGCAAAGTTAACAAAAACTAACGTATTTGGAAAGTTTTTGTGTCGCAGAAAAGAGCCAGTGAGCAAAAACAAGAAGAGCCTTCAACTTCAAAATAAAAGAAAGCTACATTCAACAAACTAAAACAGAACTCCTTACTTCAAATATGGATCAATTGCAACAGTTGTTCCCACAGACCATAATAATAATATAGAATATTCATCAGCAGACTCTTTAATTTTACGAGAATAATTGGTAATAAATTTGCCTAAACTTTGGATTCAAATTTATAGTAAGTATTTTTGGCAAAATAAAAGTTTTTTTATTTTTGGTATTGTTCCGTCGCACTTCCAATTAGGTTGAAGTTGGCTTCCACTTAGAGTTGTGGATTACATTGCAACAGTTCCTACACAAAATCTAGCGTACAAATAAAGTTTAAACTCACTGCAGATTTTACAGAGGATAAAAATAAACATAATCCTTAAAAGTTAAAGAAAACTGGAACAAGATAAATCAGCCCCCTCACTTTAGCCTCAAACAGGTCAGTCCATGAACAAAATAATTCGACATTGGGACCACAGATCCAGATAGTCTGTTTGCATTCACACTGTACTGAAACACACCAGGGTTCACTTGCTGATTCGATTCTGCCCCACTTTGTCTCCAAAGTGGAACACCTGTTTGATCAAAGCAGGTTAGTTTTCAAACAAAACCGACTATTTTGATTGAAGACCAAATTTTCCCAATGTGAAAGCAGCTCTAAAATACCAGATGTCTGAGCAAACTGGGGCTGGTAGAGTCTGTGTTCATGTACCATAACTGAAGGAAATAAGGGTTTTTTTAGATTTGAATGAATTTCACCACACACCGAAAGTTCTTTACAAAATCATAGCACTCTCTGAACACTCAAAGAGGCGTTATGGGCAATAATTTCAGTGGGAACAGGAATCTGTGTGTGTGTGAATGTGTGTGTTGTACTTGTTAATGAACAAGAGGAAAGGGTGTTAAAATCTGTGCCCCTGCAGAATTCAAAGCCTTTGTTTTAGCTCCCTTCGAAAACTAAACCAATTGGAACACTTTAATCTGTGCGTGCATTTCATTACAACACATTCAGTCACTGGTTTGGTCATTAAAACAAGTTTGAACTTGAAAAAAGGAACAAGATCATAAATAATTGAGACTTGATTGTGGTGAAATAAATTTTATGCACATCAATACACAGTTCAATCAGCATCTTCTGACATTTATCACTAATTTGGACAAAAAAAAACTGTACAAGAAAGAATCAATTATACATATTAAACACTGTCCTTATTCCTATAAAGAAATTAATTGATCAAAACCTTACAAATTAAATCTTCAATACTTAGGAAAAGCATTAATTAAAACTAAAATCTGGTAAAAATGTGTCTTAGTTTACATTAGAGTACCTGTTTAAGCTTGTTTACCAATTCTAAAACCCCAAAACTCGTATTAAATACATAATACGAAAGGATTCTCTCCAGTGAACATAGTGTGTTCTTGTAGCATTCCTCTAATACTAGAGGACGTATGTAAACTTAAAATAGAATTTCTGAGTATTTCTTTGACCAAATTGTTGTGAAGGAAGATCAGTTTTTGAAAAAGAGCTTCTTTATGCCATAGAAAAAACACTAGGTGGGCCACAAGCTATCAGCAACGGGGAGGGGAAGAGGGGCGGGGTTGCTCCACGTCAACTGTCTCGCCCAAAACTTAGACCCAAATTTCTAATGAACTATTGCCGCTCTGCAGAAACTACGTCCTAGAAAACAACACAAGTTTTTAGGATTTTGGCTAAAACTGCATCATCATAATAGAATAACCTCTAGAAATGCCATTAAAATGGATCAAAAGATGATTAAAATGTGTCTATAATTGAAAATCTGCACTTTTTGAAGTGTCTAACAGTTCTTAGGTAGACTTGAGATCCAAGAACATACTCGTGTGTATACTCGTATTTTCATTCTAAGATAGTCGGACAAAGTATATTTAGTTCTCATTGGCTGCTTTTTCGGTCATCCTTAGTGCAGTTTCTTTTGTCTGACTTTCATTTCTGTGGTTTTTGTCTTTCACATTGTTCGGCCACAAAGCACTGACTCAAGCTTTAGCAAAAAACATGTTGCTTAAGACGTCAAGTAGTGACCGAAAAAGTACATTTATCTGTCAAAAGACTTTTAAAGTCTCCAGAAACTTTGGAAAATGACTATCCTCTTGTGCACAATTTAAGACTGTTAAAGTAGCTAAGCCCTGAAGCTGAAAACGCATTAAAACGAGCCAAAAGTTATCACAAGAAATAGATTTTGTCTTGAAAGTAAGGTTTGCACCAACTATGAATTATCACCTATTGGGGTATCATCAGCGTAAAAATAAATACTGTATGGCTGATTAATGCTTCCACTTATCTGTTTGCCCCAATCTTTTATATTTAAATCCGGACATGCTTCCAGTCTTGATCTCGTCTTTTATAAAAAAACACAAAACGACCTCCAGCGGCACACTAGCTGATGGGTGCTCCTGTCGTAACCAGCTTGTAGTAGGCTCCTGTCAGCGCCATGAGCTCGTCGTGGGTTCCCTGCTCAATCAAGATGCCCCGAGACATGACGGCGATGATGTCAGAGTTCTGGATGGTGGACAGGCGATGGGCGATGACGATGCAGGTCCGGCCCTCTCTGGCTTTGTCCAGGGCTTCTTGGACGGTCTGTCAAAGTCATGAGAGTATTCATACAGTGATGTGCCACAGTCAAATGAACTCCTTTATACTTTCAATGATCCCTACTTTCTATTACTTTATGAAAGGTACACAATGTTTCAATTATTTTTAGTTAACAGCCAAAAGTTGTAGTTTTTGTAGACCTAGATATAAAGGTGTCCAACTCCAGGCTTCAAAGGCCTCATCAGGGTTTTCTAGAAACCTTGACTTATCTGCTACTGATACCTGGATCAGGTGTGTTTAGCCAATAAGAAGCTTCAATATCAAGTTGGTTGGTTAGAAAACATGTAGGTCACCGGCCCCTCGAGGTCTGGAATTGGACACCCCTGGTCTAGACCAAAGATGTCCAACTCCAGACCGTGAGGGCCAGTGTCCTGCATTCTTCCCAACTACTCTTCCATTGAAGATCCCTCTTGGCTAAACACACCTTTTCCAGGTACAGTATCAGCAGCAACAGATAAGGCAGGATTTCTTAAAAAACCAAGAGGCCACTGGTCTTTAAGACCTAGAGTCTGACACCCATCGTCTGTACCAGAGATAGGCAACTCCAGGCTTCACGGGCCACTGTCTGCATGATTTCCAGATATCCATGACTGACTACCTGATTTAGGCTTGTCCAGCCAATTAAAAAACCCCTAGATGTACGGTATGTCGCAAAACATGTAGGAATGTGGCCCCCAAGGCCTGGAGTTGCCCATCCTTGGCCTAGATCAGGGATAGGCAACTTTGGTCCTTGAGGGCTGCAGTGTCTCCATGATTTCCAGATATCCAACCCCTACTCATGGCTTATTAGAACATGCCAGAAGTTTAGTGTATGTTGGAAAACATGCAAGAATGCGGCCCTCCAAGACTGGAGTTGCCCATCCCTGGTCAAGACCTTAGATGGTCACAGGGTTTGGACCACATAGTTGGCTTGTATTGGCTGTTTTAAGCCAGGTTTTCAACTCCACAGCTGAATATGACATCAACAAACGTCAAACTTTCTAAATTTGTACAAACAGGCAGGACAAACTTGCCTTTTAGTTGTTGGCGTACAGTAAGTAGGACCATTCTTAAACCGATGACTTACTGGTTATTTCATGATTAAAGCAACACTTCAATTTTAGCACAGTTTTGATTTTAGTAGTAAAATAAAACAACTAATTCTCAATTAGTACAGTTGTCTTAGATGTCAATGATAATTGGCTGTTGGTAATGCAATATGGACTTGGTTCTTGAACACGTTAGTTCCGTCCCAAGGGTTTTGCGTCCATTTTTTATTCTTTTTTGATACAATTTGTGTTAAATACCAACACTAAAGTTATTCAGGTGCAAGAAATGCTTTAAAAAAAGGAAAAAGTTATAAAAATTCCAAGAATTACCCCTCACACAGCATCTTGGGCTATTGCCACTTTAAAGCCACATAAGAAGTTCTGCTTCGACGAATGCAGAGTATAAAGAAATGGGGGGTATTTCTGCAGAGCACTGGGTAAACATGCAACAGCAGCCCATCCAGAAGCCAGAAGCCATCAGCAGCACACACAAAAAAACCTCCCAATTGCAGCAATTTGACAATCACATGCAAATTACTGTCATCAGAATGTTCTAGCGGATCAGAGAGCTGGAAATGTCTCTTTAGGCTGGTCGGAGTGGCCTTTGGAGGTAGAAAGCTTAATGCAGAGCCTGAAAGAGTGCATGTATCCAGAAGAAGCTCTACGGGTTTGAAGCTTTGATGTGGAGTGGTTGTAGATTTGAGGGGGAAAAGGCTTTAGAGGCGTACCTTCTCGCTTTCCGTGTCCAGTGCGGATGTGGCCTCATCCAGAAGCAGGATCTTAGGGTCGCGTATGATCGCCCTGGCGATGGCGATTCGTTGCTTCTGACCACGGGAGAGCTGGGAACCCTGGGAGCCCACGTTGGTGTTGTATTGCTGAAATGAGAGGACAAAGAAGGCTTGACTGTTGTGAACAACACATTCTCAGTCGCAACTCGTCACATATTGATGTTTGGTTAAGGGCATGTTTTTTTTTTTCTTTGTTTTTTGACATGCTGGCTATTTGCAAAATCAAGGGTCCGCAACCCTTGGTACACAGTACCGGATGCGGTACTGCACTCGGACTGGTCCTCAGGGCAGGTACCCTAAATCTTTACTGGTACCACACGGAAACCGTACCCAGACACAAACCAGTGCCAGGTTAGGGTAGCACCAGACGTGATACCAGAAGCGGTACCAGACGCTGTACCAAATCTAAACAGGTACCAGACGTCAACCAGGCCCAGAAACGAACTGGTTACGGTAGCATCAGACGTGATACCAGTTGTTGTACCAGATGCAGTACCAAATCTGAACCGGTACCAGACGTCAACCGTGCCCAGACACAAACCGGTGCCAGGTTAGGGTAGCACCAGACGTGATACCAGACGCTGTACCAAATCTAAACAGGTACCAGACGTCAACCGTGCCCAGACACAAACCGGTACCAGGTTAAGGTAGCATCAGACGTCATACCGGATGTGGTACCAGGCATGGTACCAAATCCAAGCCAGTATCAGACGTTAACCAGGCCCCGACATGAACCAGTACAGGGTTGGGGTTAGGGTTCTGGTCTTGGGTTAGGGTACCGATGCACTCCGCATCCCGGTACTGGACCTGTTCCAGTTAGCGGCCCGGATTTGGGGACCCAGGATTTAATGGAAAGAGCCAGCACATCAAAAAACAAAGAATTGGGGACACTAAAATTGACTCAGAGGGGTCCTTAACCAAATATCAATATGTGAAGACTTGGGAGAGAGAATGTGTTAGAATGAAAGTAAAAAAAAAACAATAATTTAAGCTTGTGGAGCATAACCTGTCCCCACATAAGCCTTGTGCTACCCTAGATATGATGACGTTGGGAGTGGGGTCATCTGGACCCCCACAGAACAGCACACCAAACTTTATTTTTTTTTTTTTTAAATGATTTTTGATTTTCACTGGTGTCTGTGGCAGACATTAAATCGTGTCCACCTTCATCCACATTTGTCATGGGACGGATAAAATGTCAACATAAGGCTTGGGTCATCTGGACCCTATAAGATAGCACAAGGGGAAAAAACACTTTTTAAAAAATTGACAGCTATTCTATTGATTTATCTCCATAGCAACCATTTTATTTTTTGGTCGCCTGGGGGCGACAGGCATATCTATGTCATTTTTACAAGAATCAACAAAAGTACATTTTTGGATTTCCTTGGCAACAGAGATTTATTACGACCTCACCCACATTTCTAATATGATCATAGTGTGCATTTAATCGTTTTGTTCAGTGGTGAGCCACTTTAGTGAGCTCACCAGACATTCATGTGCTAATAAAAACGTCTTTTTTTTCCAAGAGGCTACTCAATGACCATCAAGGAGTTGGCTGGTGAAAGATTAGGGAGATTTTAAATTTGGGGGATTCTTTTTATTTTTATTTCAAGATGGCAGCCTCCTTCTAAGATCAAAGCTCAACAAAATTTGAATGTGGTTGTAAAATCAAGCTGGAGCCATGTGTGTAAAATTTCATGAAGATGGCTTTAATTCTTATTTAACTTTTAGGTATTTTACTGCAGAATGCTTTTGTAATTTTATGCTGTTTTTTATATTTTCTTCTTAA